>NW_024705287.1:23931-56214 GCF_018977255.1 Callorhinchus milii | reverse complement strand
CGCACCAGGTACCCATTTACGACTGAGTCGACCTAATGGAGGCCCAGGACCGAATCAGATAATTGTCACTCGTGTCGGCCGTGACTGCGCTACGAACTCGGCTCGCCAAGTTCGTAGCGCAGTGCGCTAACCGCTACACGACCGCTGCTTGCTCTCAATAACCTGCTCACTCACCCACACTGCGGGTCACAAGCACTTCTTTTTCTGATTCTTACCTTGCACTGCTCCACTTCGGAATTCCCTCCCACCGTTGCTAACCGCACGTTGTTATGAATAATATTGCATAATTCCATCAACGTTTTACACGCTTACCTATTACAGCTTTGAGAGTGCTGCTCGTTGCTGGCCACTTGATGTTTTGCGACTTTGGGCCAGTGTTTAGCAACCTGTACAAAAAATGGATACTAACGTATTGTCATGCAATGATACGCCCATTTACGCCCTCTTGTTTTAAGTACTTTCGCTATAACGTACTCAAATGATTGCATACCTGCCAACCCATACGGTTTACCCATATTCTTGTACAGGGAAATAGAGTTTTCAGGTCCATACGGTGTACAAGAATTTCAATACGGGCAAAAAGCCCCATAATTTTGATCTATTTGTGTTTCTCCCTTGTGATGGGACTTGGAGGATGAACGCTGAGATGTATAAGGGGCACGGGGTGACCAATAAGGTCTAAATTGGTGTGTAATAAGGTAGGGCACCGATAAGGGGTTGACAGGTACGTTATTGCGACCCAATCCCGTTTGACGTACTACTGTGATAGCTCGCCAGAACGTACTCGCGAATTTACGAACTTTACCATTAAGACCCAACATTGTTTACGCTGCATAGCGACATTTATGCCCCAGATGGAGCCAAAGCATTAGCGTCCCTGACCACAGGGACGCTAATGTGTGCGCTCGATTCATATCCCCCCCCCACGTACCGTATTTATGGCGACTATTTTTTTATACACGTGTAAACCGTGTTTTCATACGATAAACAACGAATAAGAATAATACATTGAATATAATAGACAAAGGAATATATCGTAATATATCAATAACACTATGAAACACAATTTTTCTTCCTGGGTAGTAAGTGTTATTTCCTAATTGCCTAAAAAGTATAGAAAATGGCTATTATTCCCCACAAACTTTGATTTTGTGACCAGGACAGTGATATTTTGAAATGTATGTATTTTCAATGAGAAAACGGGCGAATTTGTTTCTTTTCGTTCACGTAAAGTCAGAAAAAAAACAACATAGTAATCATAATTAACATGTATTTATACTAAAGTAATATAGACATGACTACAAAAGATTTAGAAGTAGTTTTTCGAGATATACGATTATACTGTAAATCACTTTCACGAATGAGCCCCCAAATGTAGTCTCCCATTATGTTCTCGTTATACTGTCCTTGGTAGCGGCGTTCAAAGTCCAGTATATCCTGGTGGAAGCGCTCGCCTTGCTCCTCCGAGTATGCCCCTATGTTCCCCTTGAATTTATCAAGATGAGCATCAAGGATATGGACTTTGAGGGACATCCTACAGCCCATTGTGCCATAGTTTTTCACCAGTCTCAACCAGCTCCACATATTCTTGGTTCTTTCGGTAAAGTAACGTAGAAGGGAAATAATAAAGTAATAAAAATATAAAACAATAAAAATTATCACGACGTTTCGACTGCAACACAAGCAATCATCATCAGGTGTGAAATCCACAGCAACAACATTTGAAATAAGTGGCGTTTTTTCCACCACTTTTTCAAATTTTCTTGCTGTGGATTTCACACCTGATGATGATTGCTTGTGTTGCAGTCGAAACGTCGTGAGAATTTTATTGTTTTATATTTTTATTATTTTTTTATTTCCCTTCTACGTTACTTTACCGAAAGAACCAAAAATATGAATCCCTGCAGTCACGAAAGCTTTAAATAAAAATTCAGCTCCACATAGTTTTCAACCTTGTGATTGCCCAGGAAGCCACGAACCACTGCGACAAAGCTGTTCCAAGCCGCTTTCTCCTTAATAGTTAGCTTCTTGGGGAGTTCATTGCACCCCAGGATCTTCTTTATCTGTGGTTACTCCCCACAGAGAACTCGGTCCACTATGGCCAGTCCCGCCTGTGGTAGTGTGTGCCTTGGTGTTCCTGCTGTCCCAAAGGCAAAGATAGCAGGGAAACTTGGTAAAACCGCCTTGGAACCCATCAGGAATGCCACCATTTTGAAGTCTCCGATGACCTCCCAGCCGTACTCATCATACTTCAAGGCGTCCAGCAAGGTCTTGATGCTGTTGTAATCTCTTTGAGGTGCACCGAGTGAGCCAGGGGAAGAGACGGGTACTTGTTACCATTATGGAGCAGCACGGCTTTGAGGCTCCTGGATGAGCTGTCAATGAAGAGGCGCCACTCATTCTGGTTACAGGCGATTCCGATTGCCTCGAACAGACTGGTCACATTGTGGCAGAAGCAGAGCCCATCTTGACGGGTGAAGAAGCTGCAAAAAGGTTGGTGACGCTTCCTCTGATCTGCGACTTGCACACTTTCATTCAACAAGTTCCACTGCTTGAGCCTAGACGTCAAAAGCTCGGCATTGGACTTGGTGAGACCAAGATCTCTGATCAAGTCGTTGAGGTCTTTTTGGTTGGGTAGTATGGGTTTCTCTCCTAGCTCCACCTCTGAAATTGTCATCTGGATCTACGTCTTCCTCACTCTCTGACTTGCTGCTCTCTTCTAAAACGGCTGCTCTCCGGAGGAGTGGGTATGGGGAGCTCATGGCAGTGTGGCACCGGGGTGATGGATGAAGGAAGGTCCGGATACGTGATAGCAGGTGCATTCTTGCCAGTCCGACGTTTGGAAGGGTCCACCATGCAGAAGTAGCAGTTGCTTGAATGGTCAGTGGGTTCCTGACAAATTTTGGATAGCGAACTTCATGACTCTTTTTCCCCTCTGTACCATCCTACAAAAATAATTTACTTCACCTATTACTGTGTAAGAGATTCTCACAATATTTTTCATATGTATATATTTTCAATAACATTGAAAATTGTAAAATTTTAAAATTTTAATTTTTATAATTAAAAAAATGTAACAACTTTTTTCACGTAAAATTCCGAGCAACAATTGTACATCTTACCTTCCAGAGTTTTTTTGCATTGCACGTGTAAATATCTCCACTAGGGGACGAAGGCGGCCGGGCGTGTTGCTGGACACCCACCCCCGAGTGTGCCGTGCCGGCCTTCATAGGTGCTTGCTAACAGCACTTGCCCCAACAATACGTTTAAAGCTATAGGAGGATCTTTGTCTTTGTTGTGCTCTTGAGACCTGCAGTGTGGTGGATGAGTGTCTGGTTGACCCCGAGTCCTCAACGTGGGTGGAGGAATCAACGAGTGAAGTTCACGAGAACGGTAACCAGGGTAGCGGCGATAGAAGAGGCCGTGCCAGTGGGGATGTCGCGGCCGGTTCTAGGCGACAAAAATGCGTGGAATTCACGAAGGCCTATTTAGATAGGACCAGGACAACGTGAATTCACCCCGTCCGCAGAATGATTGTCGGGAAGTGGATACTTGGAAAAACCACACACTCCTCTAGCTGACGTGTAAGCCGAGTAATGATCACTGCTAGAAGTATAAGTTAAACTACGAGGCAAAATGATTACATTAACATAGGGGTTAACAACACGGTGATAATTCAGCAACAGATACAAGTACCATTCACGCTGATTGCAGTGCCAGAGTTACTATAAGTAATCCGTAACTCGAACGACCAACGGTGTTCCGTCATAAAGCGACCCCTGGCGCAAATTGATTGTCGCATACAGCTCTATCGATGCGCTGTGCGCCTGAGACCTTCACATTCGGCCAATCAGAATCGATCAAAGAAAAGACCGAGCTTTCAGGCGAGAAGAAACCATAGCGTCTCCCACAATATGTAACAATAGCTGGGCTAAGCAATTGTACATAGCATCTGTTGATGCCGTTGCTACCAACCACGGACTTGGTTCTCTGTTTCTCACAGTTTAGGAGACCTTTATTATGAGAAGGGCGCAGTGGGCTATCGTAGTTTAGTTCGTATAGATAAAACCCTAGCCAGGCAATGTACGCTGTTTCCTAAGTCGGATTTACGGTCACTTGATTGGCAGTGTGACTCCCGTCCATCCTTACTATCTCGTGAGGCTCTATAATAATGCAATTGGAAACCGAACAACTAGGAACAGGACGTAAGGAGTTGCGGATTCACCCCATTGCTTACTCCCAGTACGGCGCACCTCACAACTACAAGCACCGTGTGGCCCTTTCTCGTTAGATAGCGGTACCCGATGACCAAATGTGAGACTCAGCCGTAATGCGTTCAGTAAATACCGCCGCGACTTTAAGAAGTTTAATCGCTTAAGAGTCGCTTGGCCACCGGAGTAGGATGCAATCGTGCGGAGCAACAATCCGCACTCCCACTGCAAAGCGGTACATTGTCGTGGTACTCCCGCGAAGACTGCCAGCTGCGGTACTTCAGATTGGATGTAATCATGAACTTGCAACTCTTCAGGTACAACCTCTCGCTTACTAACCCGTAAGTACACTACAACGCTGTGTGTTTCAGTGTTCCCTGCCAGATCGATATCAATCATTACAATCCGGTGTCCAGCTGCGTTGCGTTTTAGCTTTGGCTCTTTCTGCGTATGCTATGACCCGACACTGCCTAGGCAATTATTGACCGGACGCTAGGAGGCCAGAGTGATAAGTCCTTACTCTCCATGAGAACGACTTTTATCCATGTGCATGCTCTTTCTTGATTGAGCATATAGGATAAAGCTACGACTAAGTAGACCGATGCACGAGACCTGACGTACTGCGAACCGCGCTGGCTATATCGGACCCCGTCGGTTATATGATATTAACACTCTGAAAGTAGGATCAACGAATGCTTCAGAACTAGAGGGGACGAACATAGTAGAGACTTAATTCGCGACGATACGTTGGACCCGCTAGCTTCGCGATCATCCGGTATCTCGGCTCATTATTTTTAGCACTATATCAGTTCTACGTGATCTAGAAGTCATCGGATCGCGTCACAGGCGTACGTTTACCCTCAAGAACAACGGTTGGGGTTTCGCTTCATGATTCCTATTATCCGCAACTTGAAACGACGTGCAGCTAAAGGAGGGGTTCACGGAGTCTTAACAGCTACATTTGCTCATCTAGCTCGTAGGAACACGCGGGGGGGGATTACTTACCAGGCACTCCACCTTTGTTGCAGTCGAGGTTTCGCCTATTGTTTGCGGCGTGTAGGTTCCGCCGCTGGGCAATCCACATTTTCCCTTACTCTTGTTACGCATCGAAAGGTGTCTAGGGAAGGCTTGGCTAGCGGGTATGGGAAAAGGTATATACGAGAAGTAAGACGTAAGCCAAGGTGACGTGATATGATATTGCCGCGAATGTATCTTCCCTTGGGAGAAGGTGGCGTATGAAAATTCCTGGACGTTGTTTCAAAGAGCGTAGTCCCACAGACCGCAATGTCTTATCATTACCTAATGTGTTTGTAGCAGAAGTGACCGGAAGTCTTTCCGGGGTAGTGACGCGCTATAGAGCTTTGACGCAATTTTATCGGTTTATATGTCGTCGACAGCGATTGTTTCCGGGATTGCAGCTAGTCAAATCAGAGTGACTACCCATATGTCCACGAGTAACGATCCTGGCAATGTCAGGTAAGTCAAGGGGAACGGACCCTGCCCAACCCCGAACGGCTGTTAAATATTGTTGATCTGGTCACGGATATTCTCATCAACTGCGGGTGACCCCTCCTTAGTCCACTCTCCATATGCCCGCTCGAGCAGATTTGCATCAGCCTTGATTCAAGCGAGCGATAGATGACCACCTTCCGCTGCAGGCTAGCAGAGGCGACTCAGGGCTCCAAGGTAATCATCCCTCACCACCTCCCCTGTATAGATGATACCGGACAACATCAGCCACAGCTAATAACTCAGGATCCGGTCGTCCATTCAGGGCGAATTGCCCGGTCGCATTCAGATGCCAGATCAATTGAGGGTGTCTATGCTGTGGCCCTAATGATCGTTTTATTACGTAGACATTCTTCTGTATCTAATTACTCCATAATTCAACCGCATCTCGCTGCCACACTCGTCCTCGACCGAAGCTGGGTCTGCGAGGGCTGGTTTACTTATCCCCGGGTAGCTCGTAATCGCAGCGGCTGAAGGTGACTTCAGACTCACGACCTTGTTACTCCGACCACATTGCTACCTTATTAATCGACTCGGTCCAAACGAACATACAGACGTCTATTGACCTATTTTTCCTAGCCCTCGTTATATTTGACGCCGTCAGTTACCCAACTACTTGTACTTCCATCTGAAGACGCACTGTATTATGTAATTTGGGCATACCATCAACTTATATTCACCGACACCGGGGAACGACAGATACACCTCAGCCTGACACCTCATATTTGCGTTTTAGACCCTCGTGTCAGAACTGCTTAAAGTCGGGGCTGTTGGATATGGTGACCCCGGAACCTCGCTAAATAGTCATGTTCTTGATCTCACTAAATCTCGCAGCCTCTAGTGTGGCCCCAAATCCACCGATCATAGAGATACGACTAGCTGTACATTCCGCCGTAAAACTGTTCGATTCATTCAAGACGACAGACCTAATTGAGGTTGTCGTGCCACCACATCCGAGGCGTCTAGACAGTGCAATGTGAGTTCTTCGTTGCCTTAGTGTCTCATATGTTGACGGCATGTGATAGGGGTAAGGTTAGTCATCTTACTTAAACTGTCCTACGTTAGTCGCGTTATTGAGCGAAACCAGCGTACAACATTCCTTAAGCGCGCTTACTCGGTACGAAGCTCGCACAGTGGTAACACGCCAGAGCTCTCACATGGAATGGCACGCGAACCAGCGTCTGCCTTCTCTCCCTCGGCAGTATCCGTATGTCTCTCACTAAGTTATCTTCGGCCTGTATCTACACGCCGACCAGTCACATTGCTATGGCGAGAGGTTTTTATCCATTAGTCTTGACAACTATCATCCGATTCTGCGAACTACTTGGGGTAACCGAGGCTCTGTTCGGAACTTCATGGTTGAAGAGTATGCTTGAGGCGCCTAATGGTACTTAGCACCTATGAGCCCAACCGTCAAAGCATTCTATTGCATTAGCGTGTCGAGACCCTCTATAGGGGCTGGCAATTGTTACTGGCATTTACGGATTACCCCCAGTAAGGTCTTTTTTTCTCCCTTAAGAACAATTAGTCGAATGTGATATAAGCACTTATTCACAGCAGAATTCTCTTGCCACGAATTGGTAGCTCCGCGGTCAACGTTCTTCCGAGGCACGGCCTAAGGACAATTCGTGTTCCACCGTATAATGCAACTCTCCGGGTATTTGCTGCTCCGTGCCAGCGACGCCATGCTTCTTTACTAGAAGAACCTTACAGCCTGACCCTTGACCATGCGGGAACTACATAGCGCCGTAAACGTCCGACAGTCTCCGTTCCGAGAATCTCATGTTTAAAACCAGAATGCGCGCCGTATCGGGAAGCTTTCAGCTCCCGAGCCCTCACGTTCATTTTTGATTGACGCATTGTTTAGATACCTAGTCGTCTAATTCCAATCGATCGAAATACATAGATCTGTTGCCCTTAGTCTTCACTATTACATTTATGCCAGTTGTTGCATAGCGATTCTTTTGAGTTAACTACAGTTAGGATAGTACGGTATCGACAACGCCTTTGAGGCCACCGCATCTTCGCTTCATGCCTTTTAGATTGTAGGTCTTGTTTTCCGAGAGAGTCCTTACCTCGAGTAACATAACTAGCCAATCGTGGCGAATTTCCGCACTCTAGTCCTCCACACTTTGCTTCTCGTGATCTCGAGGTCACCGGATCTATTTCCATATTAGGAAGCTGTGGAAATATAGGCTCGATCCGCGTATAGGGTGGTTTTGCGATTTACGGACCCGGGTGAGCTTGGGTCGATGGAACTAAGTGCTCCTAGGCTACTCTAACTTGCGGAATCTGGTAACCTCCGTCAAGTTTATGCGGCGCCGGCAAGCGGGTCTTGCGTAGTTTCTTTTATGAGTAGCTTTCATTCTTTACAAGTGTGGTGCCCGAAGTCTTTTGCAGATCAGCTTATCGCCTTACACGGGGGATTCACCAACCAGGAGCTTGCGCCAACGCATCCCAGATTGCGACTAACAGTTTAGCAGCCCGCTGCCGTGTTGGGTCCATCTTATTTTCTTGGGCACCGGCCTATTCGATAATCCATGAGAGTGCGGTCGATGTAGAAATGTTAACGACCTAATTAAAAGATTTGCCGAACTAGACCCTCGTAATATTGCGGGCTACCCGCTCAGTTTAAACCTCTCCTGCACGCGCTATCGTGTATGGGATTACTAACCCCAGTCAGACCAACGAGAACACGGTGGTCTCTAAGAAGCTGATGTGTAAGTTTCCACTTTAAGACATGCCCGGTCTAGGTGAAATTCAATCCAACCGGACTAAAACATTTTGGCCCAAGTCACAAGCAGGCATCAGAGTTGGCTGGACTTTCTGATAGCAATGTGTGGAACCCGGTCCACACGGCGCGCTATATCGACGCATTCGCACTATCAAATCATCAACGTGTCGCCATTGGGGCGGCGGTAATGCACTTTGAGCGACACCTGCGATTCGGTTATGTTGATTCTGTCTTGCTATCTGATCAAAGTTTAATGAGTCAAATCCAGTAAAGATACGACGAACCTTTTTTCCTGCAGAAGGCAATCACCACGTCTATGACGGAGCCTTTGAATATGCGGGTTGATCTATTCTGATAAGCAGGAGAAAGTCATCGCGGTACTTGGGCCACTGACGCAGTATACGGTACACCGGTACGGCTGGCAGCACAGGTTCACTCGGCCTTAACAATTATGCGGTAGAGGCAGCGGCGATGATGTCGTATTGCCCGCGTGTTAGACACGAAAACTGAAGCTGCCATCCGTGCTATAATGAGATCATTACCCAGTGAGTCTTCGGTTTACACGGGTTTGGTGTCGGAGCGTCTCAGAGGCTCCAAAGCATATCAAAACGGAGTCTCCCGAACGGTTAGTGCGCTTTCTAGATTTGTCACCTAGTCATCGCGTGTCGTTATGGTTCAACTACATCCCTGGCGTACTGACTATAGGGCGTTTCGCATCTGTGGTGCCTCCTCAGGATCTCTGGGGACAGGTTGAAGCCCTCAATCCAATCAATCGCTCCCGCTTTTCCACCCAATACTTGCATTCGCGGGTAACAGAATGGCGGGACTCTTTTGCTGTGGTACGGATTCATTATTATTCCACAAGTGAGCTGTTTTTGACACGCAATCGTCGAGTAAGAACCTAATGCCGTCAAACCCAACATTATTTGTGCTCGCGAGCGAGATATGAGTCGAACACCGGGTGGTGAGTAATTTACGGGACCCCAATTGAGATCACCGGCCCACGTAAACTGAGGCCCGCAAAATTCCGGTATTCGGTGGACACATCGATCATATCTGTCCTCTAGATCTTTAACATCGGTAGAGCAGCGTGGCTAGCAGCGCGTTAGAGTCTACCCCACAAATCATCAGTTTTAAGTGCACGATAAATACGGTCACATTTTCCAGGGCCAGACTCATGTAGACTTTGAGTTCATACTCGGGATCATGTGCTAGCAAGAATGCCTTCTCCTAAACTTGTGATCACCAGGGACATGTGTTGTGTGTTCTCCCGCTGGAGCGTGTTGGAAAGCTCACGAACCTGACATGGCTCCGGGTTATGGCGAGCTCCCGGCCCGCATTGCGTGGTCCGGTCCATATGTTGTAGGATTGTGCTTTCCTCAAAGCCCCAAAAGTCTGTTTACTCACTTGTAACAGATGCCGTCATAGCGAAATCGAGTTTGAGACGGGGTGGGCCTACACTCGCCTGGAGGTCTAGACAGAATTTCTGTAGGTGACGCAGCCACGTCGCAGCTAGTTTTGGTTGGACGAGTAAAGGCGGCCCTGACCATAGAGCAATCGGCGTGGTGAAAGTTGACTCAGCAGGTTTTTGTCTTAGCCCCTAAGCACCGTCATCTCAACCGGGTGAGGGGTAAGATTGGTGTCTGCATTCTCAACAGACGCTAGTAATACTGCAGTGTACTAAACGGCTACCGGCTGGAATTTCTTTTAAAGAAAGCAGCTGTCTCACTTGACATCTACCGGCTGTATCCGTGCCTCAAATGTCTACTCTTTCAGTCACTATTCCTTGTGCGAGGGACTACTTTTACTCGGCCATGACGCTCGCTACGTGGCGCGAATCTCAATGTGCCCAGTGTAATGTCGCTAAAGTGTGCAGGTGACTCTGCAGAGGGATTCGAAGGAGGAACTATAGACTGTCTCCCCTGTAATTCGATAGACAACCCTTGTCCTATCTGTCCGTGAGTATATTTGTACAGCGCTTTATTAATGTCCTTCTCATTGAAGACAATATTATGTACGCAAAATTGTAACGAGGGAGACGCCTTGCGCGGCCTGTGCTATTGTCTGGACATGTAAGTAGTCGTTCAATTCAGGAACTGGTCTCGATGGTCTGCTCATCGCGCATTCCGACATCACCGGGTTCAATGGTGGAGCTCAGATAGTTCGAACGGCGACCAGGATTACGCTTTCAATATGTATAATCATTATCACCTCTTAGTCCTACAGGGATGAATCGGACACCCAATCAAGCCGCGCATGCGGTGACGGGTGCACGGGCCACATTCATCCATGATAATGAGAACTCCGCGAGTGTCTCCCTTAGGTTCTCCAAATCTCTGCGCCTAGTATTGAATGCATCTGAATTCGGTGTTACCTTAATACAATACGCAACTTTCTGGCCGTCAGAGCTTCGGGCCCCGAGACCTGTACCAATTTGGGGCCAGTCTGATTCAAAGGGATGTACTTTACACCTTTTATACCCAGAGACTTGATTGGCTTGGGTTTGTATGTGTGCCACTGACGGCGGGTAAGGGGAGCGGGCCGAAAATAGCCGGCTCCATGGACCTGTTACGGCAAGTTCTGCGTATTCTTTGTGCCTAAACCGAAAGACTTACGGACAGTAAAAAGTAACCGGGAATTTGCAGCCTCCGGTTATGGAATATTTAGAAGCTGCTCCGTTACCATGTGCGTTCCGATTTATGTATGCTTCTGCGTCGTTATTCGCTAGTTGATACTTGGTTGGCGTTCGGTAGCCTGAAATTTTAAGCCAGGTCAGGCGTTGAGACTGTATGGGGGCGGTTCCGAGCCATTGCTCTGATACCATAGGAAACACTATCCGCGTCGTTCCTAAACGGTTCTATCAGGCAGTGGCGCTAGTGAAGGCACTAAGTCACCTTCATCTAACCCTTCTCACGTATTTGGTTCCCTCTTGTCAGGCTACCGTCGCCCAAGATCAGGGTAGATTTTCATGAGACTACGACGATGCTTAAGAAAGACATCAATCGAATGCTATCTCAGCAAGCGGGTTTAGGCGCGTATTCCCCCGTGCTTAGATTCCTGCTCATAGAGGATCCGTCGCTAGCCCGTCTGCTACCTTGACGATGACGCCTCGTTAAAGGGTATGGGAATCAGCTACCATTATCGGTCAGACTCGAACACATAGAGCGTAGTGTCAGAAGCTGGGGTCTCCAAGAAATGAAAAAAGAGTCATGCGTAGGGTATTTTGACGACTCTGTGGTCGATTTTACATCTATCGGTAGGACAAGCGGAACTCGTTTGTCTTAAAGCTTCACCAGGCCTACATCACTGAGGAATTATCCGTACTACTTGTCCCCCCGTTTAACCGTATCAAGAGAGGGCCCACAGTTGATACTGGGTAATGATTGGTCTCTCGACGTTGTGGCCGGGATCGACTCCTAACCCTCACATCGGGCCATTGATTGTCGGCTGGGAGACTATGCCGTGGTCCAGTGAGGATACTTAATGGTGGAAAAGTGAGGTCATTACACGGCACGTATACACCGGACTGATTGTCCCTTGTCGTTCCCGTTCCCGGAGCAGGCCGTCTAGTATTCAATCATGTGATTTAACAGAATCCTTCGCGACCTAAATTTGAGCGATCAAAGGCTAGGAAAGCTCGCCCTCGACATTATGGGCATTGAGAATGTGAGGAAGGTTTGTCGAATGTTCAAACTCGTATAAGCTACACCCGAAGATCCATCTTATCTGTTTGTCGCTGCTGTTCCGAATTCGTTAACGAACCCAGGCCACATAGTCCATTTCCAACAGCTTGTCGATTGCAACCACGAAGCTCAGTTTTGAAGAACAGGCAGGTTAAACGGTGAAGGGAGTTAGTAAATAACAGGAATGCTCAACACTGAGCATCGGTCGTCGCTGCCTCCCCTTCTATGTAACGAGTGTTCATCTCCGAACTGATAGGCAGGTCAACTCACTGTTGATATCCTGGAATTGGGGCCTGATACCTGTTATTGACGGTCACAGCATTGAGTGGCTTCGTCAGGACCTAACGAACGAACCACGCGTGAAGACGGGTCAGCTTCTCAGCACGTGTGGCGCTTAACAACGTTATAAACTGGTGCGCGAAACCTGCCTATCCCTTCCACCTAGTGTTTCTTCCTTTCTGCTGCCATATTTTCCGCTATACAAATGATCCGGCAAACAGGTGTGAGTTAAGTTAGCTTACACTCCGCTACAACACCCCGGCCGTGGCAGAATGTAGTCTCTGTCCGAGATCGGTCGGTTTACTCAGCTTACCAGATTCATTTAGAATCCTCACACATGCCTAGCGCTATCCTACTAGTTACTCTCGCCAAGTACGCATCTTTTGCAGATAAACGCACACATAGTCGGGCCTACGGCCCGTAATGCATAGCCTCCACGTACAAGATAACTAGCTTTTCAGTATCCATCACAAGACTTTGGAGCTTCTGGCATGAAATATAAAAGACGCACGTTATACTGCCAACGCAAGGACAGTACATTGGCTTGGGCTACTCTCGGCAAGACGAAGGCGCATAAGTCGAGTGCTTTCCCACGAAACCTCTACCCTTAGCATATGCAAGTAAACTCCTATAATCGTCAAAGGGCCCATTCTACACAGATAGACAACGTCGCATGTGTCTACTTCTTTGTAAAATCCTACCTGGGGCCAGCAATATGATCAGTCCTTCCTTGCGATTGACTCTAAGGAACAGAGTGAGTTTCCCTGACAGTGTATGCGTCCAGTGTGGCTCCTACTCCCCGGCTGAACGGGTCAAGGCCTTCATAGCGGTGATCTACGCTGCGAGTTCGTACCGTATTTCAGTATCCCAATGTACATACCCCAGGCACTTAGTTATGCCCCGCTACGCTGTGCGGACGTATTATGGATTCTTGGTTTCACATCAACCTTGGACGAAAACACATCCTGCTACCTTTAATAGGTTCTCTCGCGAGACCCAGGGGCTCCTGCATCACAAACTGTACAACCTATTCTGATTAGCCATAAAGAAGCTTGGCACAAGTTCGCGAATGATACGAACTGGTCTAGGGTTTAGGTGGAATGGCCAGACGCTGTCTTGTTTGATGCCATAAATTCGCGGGAGGCATCTATCTCTATGCCAGCCATTCACGGTGGTCGGGCTTATGAAAGGTGGATCGGTTGACGATTCTAAGAAGTTTCACTACTACAAATAACTCAGACCAGGCACAATCGAAAATTCCAAGATGTGTTCTCGTAGTTCCTGGTAACGGGTAATTTTCGTAATGCTTAGGTGTTCCGCAAATATAGTACCACTTTTAACAACCGAAGTTCGGCTGCTACCACCAGTGCTTTGTTATCGGAAAGGTTGCAAGACCAGGACAACATCCCCACGGTTCACTTAGTACTCCACGGCTATGGCTCATCCAGCAATGCCGTTTGTTGATACATAAAGCCGGGCGGGTCCTTATTGCCCCTGCGGTGGATTTGTAAATCTTTCTATCGTCGGTAGCACTCAGAAAGATGTCTATAGGTTCATAGTTCCAGGGGCTTTACGACGTCCGCCCGTCCCACTAATTGGCGCCAAGGGGGTCCAAGGCCGCTAACCGTGCTGGTTCAGGTGTCACAGCTATAGAAATCATTCTCTGTATAGCCACAGCGCTTCGTTACCAACGAAGTGTGGAACGTTCGGGTTCATAGAGCAGTGATTTATACTGGTCTGATAGGTGTGCACAGGTCCTAATCGATTTTGGCTCGGATCTCGCCTCCTTGGCTCTCTTTTGTGGACACTGTCGTATCAATGTGGAGAGAGATCAAATCCGTGGCGCGCCTGGGACACAAGCAGGAGCCCCAAGTACCGGTAGGCATACTCCCTAAAATATCGATGCTATTTACACGAATCAATACAGGGTATCTCCCAACTCGGGAAACGGCACATGCCGACGTACGACTCCACACGCGCTGCTCTGATTTTACTGAGCAGGTAACTTACGTCCCTTCGGTTCCGATCTAAATGGTCGGTATCCTACGTGTCGTCTACGCAGTTTAGCACTATTACACCCTGCCCTAATTTACGAAACTCATTAAATATGTAGTGTCCGCACATGGGAGGGGCTATCCATACACTCTCTTATATGCTCCAATTAATCGTGGCACAAATACACTATGCTGAGTGGAGACTTTTGAAAGAAGGCTCCACGCGCCGTATTGCACGGTATTCCATAGTAAGTGGGTAGCTTAATCAAACCTGATTGGTAACGGTATCCCTCTCTCCCGCAACGCTATACATGCGCCATGTTCGACTTTTCTTTCAAGTAGCCATAACCCAGACCGGTCAGAGTAACGGTCTAGCAACCGCGAGTGGAAATTTCATCCGGGATCCAAAACTTCGTACGCCATTAGTCACGCAATGGTATCACGACAATTCAGAGTACTCGTGGAAGGATATGTTACTCGTAAATATTGCCGTCAGCGAGATCTAGAGAGCCCGTCGTCACTTTTTGGCAACGCCAATCCTAGAGATAGTGATCTACGCGTCCTCGCCGGCCTCCGGACCCAGTCGGGCATAACAAGGAACGTTAACATGACCTTTCCTACGTTGTTAATGATCGAACATATTGTCGAGTATTCCTTGGTGGAGCACACTTCAAAACCCGCATCAATGGCACCACAGAGGCCATATTACGAACGGTTTACTTTTTCCCAGTTGTGGACAATTACCGCAGGATTTTTTGCATGTGACTGATCGCTCGATTCCTCCCCCAATGGGCGTGCAAGCGTGGCACATGTATAGCGGGACGGCATAGATAATCCACCCGTTTTTATCGTGCGGAGGTTTTCCTACTTGGTCTTGTCTGCTGACTATGTATGCCAAAAGCCATTTGTCTAATGAAACTCTCTCGGTGAGCCTGTATCGCGTATACCAGGTTTTGGAGCCTTACTCTCGACCGCGGAACTACCTTGAAAGGGTCGCGCGCTTTAAGTAGTGGGCGATTGCATGCAGGATACTCAGCATTCAACAACACCCTATACATGCTTCGGAGATTGATCTTCTCCAGATTGGGGAAGCTTTCGGGCGATAGAATCACTGAAGCACTAAAGATTCCGACTCCGATACGACTCGTTAATTACTATAGAAAGGGGGATACGATTAGTGTTCATACCTCTGATCAAACGATCCCCCGGGAGTTGGGATCTGCGAACGGGCCCCCCAATCAAGGGATCAGTACAAGATCCTTCGCCTTCTATCACTGACAAGCCCTCTCTGAGATTTCCTAATTCGGACCGGACCCAAATGACGCTAAAAAGTTCTCCACTGTTATTGCCCACGAGTACTTTGCTCGTGTACGCCACAGCAGACATCCGAGCCGCGGACTACCTCTAACATGTGTAGTCCTTGCGCTGACCGGCCCTGTAAGTCGACACCTATAGGCCTTTCCGATCTATACTCTGTTCGGCATGTGGTACAGTTGCCTTGTATAAACAGCTGGACCGTAACACGGCTCAATGAGGCGGAGTTACCAGGACTGCGGAGTATGACAGAATGGAGACGATTCGCAACGCGAACGGTTTGGAGACATCCCGGATTCAACCGGGATGGGTACCTGTCGGCTCTGGCCCCGTGACTGTTTCTTGGGTGATGGATAGTTCCGTAAATGGAAAGTGCGATACAACAGCATACGCAAGGGGATTACTGAGCCCACGGCGTTCTGGTAAATTCCGATATACCTTTCCAAGAATAGTAACTAGAGGACCCTGCTGCGCAAGATGCGGAGCCACATCCGGAGAGGCTAATACACCCAAACTGTTGCCAACCTCATGACGAATCGCGGAGTCAAGTATCGTGTGTTTTCGTGCATACCAGCCGTGCGCGGTACTGTCACCAGGTGACGTTGCTAGGATCGAGGTTATGATCCCCTCCGCCAATAGATAGGACAGGGAATTAATCTCGTCAAATCAACCCGAATTCCCTCCAGGTAGATCGACCATACGACTGCCGGTACTGCGTAAGAGGGAAAATTGGTCCGCTCCCACAGGTAGTCTAGAGATCAGCAACTACTTTTCTTACCAACTCACCGTCATATAACGTACCGGCGCTCAAAATCGTTACGACATTTGACCCGTTCACCTTTAGCACTCGTGTGCCCAGACCGTCGCAACTCCAGTTTCCATACGCCGTTCATCATCTTTAAGGGTAAGATGGACGCATCGTGGGACTAGGGCAAGGGCCGATGCATTTATCGCGTCCCAGCCCAATCAGACGATACTCAGATTATGTGTAGCAGGACCGATGATTCTTTGACTCTTGATACGTCATTGACTCTGTACATGCACGAGGATCAGAACTCTAAGGTATAATACTTCCGCTCATTTCCTTATCAGCCCTTATATTACAAAGAGAAGAGCCAAGCAGGTCCGCGTTTCACGCGGTTGCGGATTTTTAGTCCATTCAGCGTGCACCTAATGCGGCATGCGGCTTCAGCCCATTCGGCCTCTGCCGACCCACAGGCCGATGGACTAGAGCCCCCCACTGTCTAGTAGAGGTGCGACGTGGTTTCCTCGAAACCATTAATTTGATGCGTTTCTTATCTAAGCACGACGCTTTCAACACGACTGTCCCGGAACCCAGTTGCCCTGTCAATCCTGTAACGTCGGTTGGCCACTTGTGGGGACGCCGGCCACTATTCTAGCATGCGTGTACTTTTTCTATAGATTTAGCTACGCAAGCATGCCCTTTGTCAATGCAGGGTTACCTGGTTGATCGCTACCAAGTGAAACTCCTTAAATATACGCTAGCCAGACGGCCTCCCTTATTTGGAGATTTTTACGCCACGTAAGGTGCTTCAGTATGTTTTTGAGACCGAAAGGTTTAGCAGATCTAACAACTTATTACCCTGGCTCTGGCGAGCGTACGCCGGCCCCCTGCTGCAGCACCCTCTTTCCACACGGGGTGTGATTTGTGGCAGAACGAAGTTGGTTTGCGACTCGACGCAATGAAGGCCGGACGGTCCAGGCCACCCATTCTGTCGGCGTCACGTGGAGTGTGCTCCCCGAACGCAGTTAAGTTACCACGTGGTGAGCTTCTCCTTGCGTATCACAGAGCCATGGGTCTCGATCTGAACAATATTTCCATCGAAGCTTGCTCATCGCGAGCGCAGCATAGAACCCCGCATCACGCGGTCTGCTGTGAACTTGCGTTATGGTGTCGGCGGCTATCTCTGGGCCACAACATTGCAGGAGAAACTTGTTAAGCTGTCCCATCCTTACAACGCTTTGCCCGTATTTGGCCGAGGTGGGTCTACATATGTAAAAAGCGTTGTTATCTAATGCATAGTTGTTTGTCCTCACGTTCTTGAGTCTAGTGCCTGGAGAGCGCCATAACGCGCCTAATATCCTATCAGGGTAAGAATACTAGACCGCTCAATTGAAAAGCACGATGCCTTCTCGCAGATCAGAACAGCATCATCACATCGCGGAGCATACCTTCCCCGCAGTCTACTCGATCAACTGTTACAGATGGTATCGTAGAATTTCCGTAAAACAAGGTCCAAGGACGCGTGGCCAGCGGAATTTAAGTCGGGGGAACTGTTCACCAACACACTCCCAGGTAGGGTTTAACGCAATGGGTACCACAATCCTTTACGTATCTTGACGATCCCCTATGGATCATAGCAGTAGCTATGACGAGTCGGTTCTTCGAGGTCTGACCAGTTCGTACGACTATGCCTTAATGTGTTTATAGGCCCGGGTATTCCTTTAGCCCAGTGCAGATATACAAACGTGTGTGCTTCTGAAAATGGCTCTGAGCTATATGACGTCTCATCCGGCCAATGATTTAACGTGCCATCGTTCTGCAGGACACCGGCCTGCGATTGTAGTTCGGAGGGAATATTGAGACCATGACCTCGATTCAGGCAAAAGACCCGTTGCTCAGACAGACGGTATACGTGACTGGCAGGAGCAGTTTCTCCCGTCCTTACGGCTCGATTCCACGGGCCGGGGGGTACCTCCACGATGTACAAGTATGGATGTAGAGCAATCTGCAAATTTCAGGGGCTACACGCCATGCTTTCAGTAATTTAAATCCTCTGGGAAACTTTAATGGCCAACCAAACCTAGGAGAAGGTGACGAGACCTGTACATCAAATGGGGCCTGAAGTAACTTACGTTTTTGCCTCTTGACGGCAATAATTGTTTGGGGGATTCCAGACCGTTGCGTTACCGAGACGACAATTTGACAAGAGCTTTAGCGGATTTAGTAAACACTCTGACCCGAGCGAGCAGCTGTAAACAGGGTGACACCTTGCAGGTGAGCTGTCAATTGTTGGTTTTACCAGCTATAGATTGGGACAATACCTATTTCACCCTAAATCCAGGGTCAGTTCTTAGACGGACTTTCACGAAAATGAAGACAGCATCCACCTCTGTGCTAAAATCCGGGCCCTGGGACGCACATGGCGGGGGGTTACATAAAAGCTTCTCATACTCCCCGGTACAGTAGTGGGAGTTATTCGACGTGCACCCTCTATTAGCTCAGTGACTATGTTGCGTTCATATCATCTGGCATGTACGCATAGCGCTAGTACTACTAGTGGAAAGCCAGTCCCTCTTGTCGTCTAAAGTGGTATACTACCATCAGCTAGTGAGTAAATAGAATCGCGTCATTCCGTCGTTAGTGAATTTGGAATCACAAACTTAAGATCATGGTCAAGCCGATTGGAGGTGGGATGGAGACTACAGTTAATGACGGGTGAGACCCATTAGACTGGAATGGTATCCGATCGTTACGCTTGACCGTATCTATTTGATCGCGCCACACCCACGCCCTCAGTCGGGGTTCCCGGAACCCGGCGGAATACTGACAGGATCTCATAAAACTTTCGTCTTCATCATATAGTGGTTATACGCTTACTCGCTTATTCAACTAAACGTCGTGAAGAAAAGTACTTTTAGTCAGATTCGGGGGGGCACGAACCGCAGCCCCAGGCGCGCACGGTATGCAGGAGTCACTTGCCCCACTCGTTCGCGGACTCGAAAATGAGAGCACCACGTAATACTCGTTCCATCCGAGATTTCATATAAGTCCCCACCTTTAACATTTGGTGGCACTCGTCGACCTACATCGACGTACAATACTAATTATTAGCCTTTGTTCTAGACAATCAGGGTTCCGATGTTCTTTAGCTGCTTCAACAGTATCGACCAAGCACACATGCGTCCGCGTGGAGAAACGGGTGCGAACTTCCGGCACGGCATAACTCCCCTTTTTCGCAAATGGCCGGAGGTTGTTTCATTACATGTTTGCATACTGGGGGTCTTTCCAGTAACGCCCAAGGGTACGGCAAGCCATTTGAGGTTTTCCTCTTCCTTTAAGCTCTCTAACAGGATGTTCAACTCATATTGTCATTCTGTTTGACATCGGCTATTCCATGCTAGAAATCGGGTGGTGTGTTCAGTCCCCAAAATCTAGGGTAGTCGATCAGCATAATTTAACAACCTAACGGTAGGATACTAACTCTAAAAACAAATGGAGACTCGATTGACGGCTTCCCCCCGGCCCTCGGCCCGGCAAGCGAGACTAGCTACCCGTAGAGATAGTATTCGGTAAGTTCGGCCTTGCCATATAAATTACTCAGTCTCCCCGTGTCGAGGTGTTATGCCAGTGGGACATGCGTCATTACCTTAGATGTTGGGATTCGCTTCGATCACATGTGAAGTTAAGCCGGTCACAACACTGGCTTGGACGTGTATAGGCAGAGACTGTTCGAATCGCACAGAGTCAACGCTATGTAAATCATTGCAAACACTAACCTAAGGCCATTAATCATGGTACACGGCAGATCGCATACGACGGCAGAGTATTTATGATTATCGCTAGCGCTTTACAAATGAATACGCAAATGTTAAGGCAAGTGCTTGTACGTGCTCTTTAGACACTACCACCGGAAACGGATAGACTATTCTTAGAGGTTCGAACAGGACTTTGCGATCCGGTGGTGTTAGCAGCCAACCTTAAGGGGAGTGAATTGTCACTAGGTGGTCAAAAAAAGTATGTCATTCGACAACTGCGTCTCGGCCCTCGGTACATCCTCCACCTGCTCTAAAACGTATCGCTACTAAAGTATCATAGCGGGAAGCCGAGACTAGTCATAATTATATTGAGCGTCGCGGCCTCCCGAGTGATCCCAATCGGTAGACTCGTAAGTAAAGACGCTGGAAAGCCGAGGGAGGGGTATCAAGCCCGTGTCATATGTTCCAGGCGGTGTTTAGTTAGAAACGTCTTGCATCGGCGCAATATAGGGTGAATATGACCAGTGTCGTGCGTGGGTACGAGTAGTTTCAGACGCTCGGAGGCAGACCGTGCATGCGTTCGCCTCTTAGTTGTCCGCAAGGTGCAGTGTGCTGACCGCATATTGTATGTTTACCGAATATATCTAAGAACTGTGACACGGGTGCGGATAACCCAATGGTGGTTGACGGGCGGACTTAGGCCGCATTGCCGACCTCAACAATTCGCTGTCCGATAAATGCTTAGTATGAGTAGTAGGCCACTGGCTGCAGTAGGGGAAAATAAAGCTTAACCGAAAAGTAGCTGCTAGAAGAAGGCGACGTCCTATACAAATAAGATCGGTGGGATACCCAGAGTAATCTGCAGTCAGGGTGGCGGAACCAACCCCAAAGCAGAGTTGCTGCTTTAGTGATAATTCTCTTGGAAATGCCCAGGGTTTCACAGAGAACTGCGGGACTTAGTTAGGTTTGGCCAACACGTACAGACGGCTGTGGCCTGATATCGTGTTTTACATGGCAGTCCAAGCCTATCGGATCTGCAGGTCCCCCGCGGAGACGCCCGAATGTGACTTGGTCGCTCATTCTGGTCAGTTTCCCCTCTTACATTTCACTACATGAGGGAGCAAACACCGTGTAATCATTTAAAGAAGTCATTAGAGCAGATCGTAGAATTCAGACGACACAGTACGTATCGCAGGCTGCCCGGTGTTCCATTGCCTGGCTTCTGGATCTATAATCAATCTAACAATTCATCTCTCCCGCATGCTGACTGTTGGTGGCAGTAGTCCCTTGCTCCGCTTTAGGCCACAATGAGACTGGACTTCCTACCACCGCGGCCATCCGTCGGGGTAGTACAAAGTGGGCCGGTTATCGTGCGCGCACCACCTCCCCCAGTGGATCAAACATGCACTCTAAAGCAGGAAAATGAGGCCAGACCAGAACCACGATGATATTTCTGTGACCTGGGGTGATAAGTTCGCGGTCTCCCGTGACACTTAGGCGCCGAGACAATCTTAGTGCTTTCGGGACTATCTCCATTCCGGGCTTTTCGAGACTAAAGGTATATATAGTACGGCTAATGGTATGCGCCCATGAGGTAAAACCAGTCAGTCATGCGTGGGCTTCCTGTCTCCTTGTGTCGAAAGCCCTAAGACGCTCCACGCGTACACGCAGGTCTACGAACTTACGACTTGTCGGGCACCATTTGCCCGCCGTCGCGGACATTCTCGTGGAATCCGTGCCGTCGCATGTGCACGCACTGCGGTCCGCTAAAGGAGCTGGTTCACCCGCACTCGCATCACTCGTTTCGATTAACTCTGAGCCCGACCTGATTTTCTAAAGCGCAAAGCGTGCTCCGGCGAAGACCCACGTAGACTCCGCCGATTAACTCACCGTTGCACCTTGTACCCTGTGACGCGCCGAGTAACGGTCTTCCATACACTAGACGGGCTTCGAGCACGACTGTCAAACACTCTTGGTGATCAAAGAGTCAGGGAATGTCGGAGCCCACTATCTGAAGCTCCACGCACCTTTATGTACTTACAGCGTCCGAAATTTCCGCCCCTAGAGTGCCCATGCGCGGTCCTCGGAGAATAATTTACAGTAACCATCAGAAGCTAGTTAGGCTCAATGTGACCCGTAGGAGTCTACCGCATTTCTGGGGCTCCTTTTATCCACTAAGGCGATTGCTGTTCTACCTTTAAACCCTATCCGTTAACTCTGGGTTGTTAAACGATTCTCGTGAGTGGTATTTAGCTATAGCCTCAAGAAGCGTCGAAGCTGAGAGTCTGGCCAACACTTGAGCTACCGACGTGAATACTCCCACATAATCGCGCAGCCCATGTTGCAACTTTGCTCCCTCGTATTCTTCGCATTACCTTAATGCTTTTTCCGATCTATCATCAAGCTTCGACAGCACCTATAAATGACACGGATCATTGACAAAAGGATACTGATGGCTTTTATCGTTGACAGAAAGAGGAGTTTTGTTTAGGATCCTTCTAACAAGCATACCCCTGTGGGGAGTCGGGCGTACACCTAATGCAATCGCGTAGAGGGTCCACCTCATCTATATCGTATCGCAGAGAGCGCAAGGCGGTCATGTTGGTACGACAGCGTTTCTCGTAGCTTCATGAACTCCGGATAATTCACAAATGTTATCCTCATAGCAACGAGGCCCGTGATTGCTTAACGAAGAATACTTTATCGTGTCCCAATTGCTATGTTAGCTCCTAGGGCATCCGGAAAGTCCGGAGTGGAATCCTGTACTCGTAGTTGCAACGTGCTCGTGCCGACTGCGGGGGCCTCTAGAGTATTTGTACGCATGCAATAGTGAACTATGCAAACCCAGGGGCTTTGATCGCTTCGCGGTGATCTGCCCCATAAGGGCTCACCCGCCCCAGAACTTGTCAAGTCGTCCTATGCCCAAAACTCTCAGCCGAGCCAAAGAATCCTGTTTTGGTAATTCCTCTGTGAGATACCACGTTTAGTTCAATGAAATCCCGAACTTTTTCTTCTATTTGTACGACCAATAGCTAACATATCCTCAAGACTGCCCTACGGCAGTATTTGAACGCATCCTGCCGATCTAGGGGTTTGGGTCTTCGTTGCTATATGGCATGTTACACCACGAACATTAACTCGACGACCTTATAGAGACAGGGGGGTCTGTTCTGTGCCATCTTTTGTCATGGTCGCCAATGGGCTAGACCGATTCCAACCAGCTGACCACAATTCATAGATTGCATCACCTGGAGGCCCACAAGGCCCCTCAGCCCGGAAGCAGGTAGGAAATTTCTGAGCTTCACATTATTCTGCAAAAATCACTAATTCTATTTTGTCCGACTATTTTCCGATATGTCCTTCTCGCCTTCATGATTTGTGGATAGGGAATCAGCCGGTTATTCGAGACCGGGCTTTTAACCCATGTTGGGCTATGTATCAATGTCCCAGACGTACAGATTCAATTGCCTGTGCGTCCTCATATTGATCTTTTGCTACCAGTGCCTTGCCCTGCATCGTCCGGCATAACTACGGGATCTCTGATTGCCTTCCTAATAAAACAAACTGTCACTTTTGCATTATTTAATCGTGACGCAGTCCAGGGACGGGATGTCGAAAGACCTTACTCACCAGATGATCTATTTACCTCGTGGTCGAGCGCTGATCCCCGCAACGCGTATGGTGTGACTGGTTTTTCGCATTTGGTTGTTACTCTTGCCCTGTTCGCTTCCTATGCGCAGCTTTGTTTAACCTACATGATGTCCTAACATGACAGCGTGCAGAAGCATATTTTACTCAATCCTTATACGCCCACGACGACCAACTGTAGGCCTGGCCACGTTATAACGCGTGCTCTCGGTGTCTGGCACAACTATCTAAGAGTGCGTGAGTGGTCCGGCGGTAAAGCACTGATTATTACGTGACAAGAAGGGAATCCTATTCTCTGCGAAAAAGTCAACTGAATTCCCTCGAACGGCTAAATGGCTAATGGCTGTTAAGGATCTCTATAATGGCAACACCCGCTCATCCTCCGATCATCCATATACCCAACTCATAACACGTTATGTGGGCGTTCCACTAAGAACCTTCGTACGTGGGAGCCGTAAATCAAAAGTCAGTGGCTGCAGAACCGAGCCGTCCTCGTAACACACCTTCCACACATCTGGTGTGACACGGCAGTCGCTTGGTGCACGGGATTCCCGACCGAGGGCCTCTTATCTGTACTACGACCTATGAATACTCATACTTATTACCCGCAGTGCGGCCTAATCGCTTACTTTATATTTTATGTCACGGGATAGCATAGTGCGAGAATCCCCGAGTATCATTGCTTACCGAGTGATTCGCTGTGCGGGTATACATAGACCTGCTCCCGGGTGCTCTTCGCTTTTCACGGGGAAATTACAGCCGTATGTCCTAAGGAGAACCAAATTCCTCCGCGCGGGCCTTATGTTAAATGAGCAACGACCTCAGTCGCACCTTTCCTTTGTAAAGTAAATGGTACACCGCTGCCTTGCTAGTTCCGTATATGCGCTGGAGGTACTCGAAATCGGGGGCCACAAACCAGGTCCACGTCGCTTTTTTACACCCGGAGCGATACATCAGGGTCGTCACATAGCGAGGCGAGTCGTTTCATAGAGTCAGGTATGGCCTCGTACTGTAGCACTAGGCGCGAAGTAGTAGTCTAATTCGGGAGAACCTGATGGAGACTCTCAGTAGCGGAATCCGAGTCGAGCCCTGTTGCCGTACAATGTCCCTGTATCACTCAAAGCCGGCACCCGTCTAAATGTCTATAATGGGACAATATACCAATTATCCCCCGCTCAGAGTGGACTAGTACGAAGCGAGCACCTTGGCATACAAACACAGGCAGAGATTCGGTGCTTCCGGTCACTAGCGCACATTCGCAACGCTCGAATTCATTTAGTCGATGCAGGCTCAGTTTAGATTCGGACCCACTCGCACCGCTGACCACTCAGATTCCAGTCGCCAGGGTGACAACTCTAGCTGTTTAAAGCTGACTATACGTTAGCGCAGTCTTCAGATGAGTGCTCAGGATCATGATCCGTTCAGCTGCATATCAAACACATGTAATGGAGTTTGCATGGCGGTTCGTATTCTTGAGAGGTGTCCCTAGATCGCTCCACTGAGGGAGTCCCGAGCAGATTGGACCAGGTTAACGCAGTTGGAGTACCTGGCTAAGATTTACCTACTGTCGTTCCAGTACTATCCTTTCACGTCTGGGCGAACCACGGCAGCCGTCGCAGGTCTTGCAGCCTTTGTTAGTATCCTCAACAAGGTTAGGCTCCCCACCGGACAAAAAGCTCGAGTTCTCCTGCCCCACCCGGTATTCGCGCCATTGAAGGGTAGCTTATCTCCTTTATAGCTGGCAACCCGAATAGAGGAATGGAACAGGGGATGTCCCCCGTGATGTTCAAGCACGGTTGATAAAACCTAAGACACGGTTCTCGGTCCAGATTGCTACGTTTTTAGTGATTTAGCTACAGCGCTACATCCATTCTACTTCTGTGAATGGTCGTGCTGGAGGACAAGTTCCGTGATATTCTGTTCAACCGGTTGAGGCTAGTTGTTTAAAGCGGTTGCCAGCTCCTGCAGCTCTACTCCTACATTCTTGTTCCACGTGATATGTCTTCTTAAATCATCGAAGGGCGCAAAGACAGCAGTTTCTACTATTTACTTGGGGAGCTCTAAGCCGTGGAGTCTGACTCTACTTAGGGATCTGTACGATGCAAGTACTCCTATTAATTTGATACGACCCTAGGGTTCTTGGATGCGTCCATGTTGTCACCCCATCGGCGCCTTGATATTCGTATTAAATCCTCATCAGACCCCAGCTGCTACTTCATCTTTGGGAAGATAACTGTACCTAAAAGTCGCGGGTGAGTCCACTGGCTCTCCAGATCATGGAGACATCTACCTATCGGTTTACCTCATGCACCGTCGCGGTACTATAAATAATGCGCGGCATTACCGTATAAACCAGACATGTTTCGTCTTGACACCGATTGTGGAGAATACATGACAGTCGTGGAGCGCGACCTAATCATCCTGTTGCACTTGTGTGACTGCAATTGGCCCAGTAACCCAGGCAATAAGCGACGGGGTGTATGATCTCAGTTATGGCGCTAAGGTGGCACAAGTGCACGGGGACATACGTCTCTATCTTGGTAGTTATGAGGTTACCCCCCGTCGGCCCGAGGTAATTTTTGGCGAGTTTTCCAGTTCGATGAGGGGCCGTGTCATATCCCCATAGGCGAGACATTGTCGGAATAACTTCATCGACGGGTCTGCACGTTGAGTGGTCCAGAACATTGCACACGACCCTTGGCTGAACTAACACCAATGATTATTCACCCCAAATAATAGGGATTTCTCGAGACTGGCTCTAAAGCCTCAATAGCTGGTCGGTATTCGGAAGTCACGATGAACAATCGCTCCTCCTGGTATATACAATCATTGGGGGGAGTTAGAAGAAAAACATGTCGGGACAGACGCGCAATAAAGTGCTGTTTTGTCTACTTCCACGGCGCTAGATTAAGATGGGGTAAAAAAGCTTGAATCAATGTGTATAGCTCGGCTACCCATGCTATAAACCACCAATGTAAGCTTCAATGTTCAGAACGACACCACAACTGCCGCCACCAGGAAGTTGAGCTTAGCGTAATGTACAATGGCTTTCTGTGGGCTAGAGGAGAAGAGATCCTCCCTTGTTGCATGTGTATATTGGATCTGCCACATCTAGTAGTCGAACGGTCCACTCTACCTGTAGACTCGAAGGTACACGTATTTGTGAAGAGTGACTGTCTTGTTTGGCGACTTTGGAGCTTAATTGACTGGTGGAGGTGCATAAGGGCCTGGGTCACGGGATGCACCTTTATTTTCCCGAATGATATTTAAGCACTATCTGCCGGCAACAATGGCATTCGGATTGAGCAGACTCGTGTTACCCTGCAGCGAACAACATCATCTAGAGGTTGCCCTCATCAACGTGAGCGTGAGTCGGGTGTGCTGATTGGATTTTGCAAGCGTAAGGGCGCATGGCCCTGTTTTCATTTGATTACTGGCAATCTTTGCTGGAGTAGTTGGTTACAGGGATCTGATCAAGAAGTCGTCCCGTGACTTACAGGCTCAGCCAGATGATTGCTACGCCGTTCACCATTTTCGTTGACAAAGTACAGGTCATCTACAGTCATTTCACGCGGGGTGGATTTTCTGCTATCTTCGGATATACATCAAGCGACCAGTTGCCGTTTCTTGCCGTATTATGATAAAGTCGGACAAAGTGCAGCTGCCGTTACATACACAGAACTAGATGGAACCTGCCTATCAACCACAGGTGTGCGAACGGTTAATGAAGCGATTTCATTGCGTGCGGTTAAAATGAACCAGTGGAAATGAATTTGACACGGTTTGGGCATTACAGTTCGGTGAACATGCCCTTCTGAGAGCTCCTCCATATCGAAGGCTTTGTTCCTTATTGGTGCGCACTAGCCCGCACTAGGCCAGCTAAACAACGAGCACGCATGGGGGCTAAGATCAGGCGTAACACAGAGTAGCCATCATTGGCGCCAGACGAGCAATCTGGGTGAGAAATGCCTTCTGACCAACATTTGCGAATAAGTGAGTACGACACTCCACGTCTCCTAGACAACGACGAATGTGTCATCAGCGCCTTGCGATTTCCTGGAGCCCCTACGACTCGCTGCATCGTTCTAGCTTTTTGAAATGTCAAACGGCAGGAACGTGCACTGGAATTCCATGATGGTCCTTCCTCATCTAAGAATTCATTTCATTGAGGATGTCTCGACTCAGCTGGTCTGACTACGAGTCTCGGTATCATTTAACGCATACCCTAGACGGTCGTGATGCCTTCGGTCGCCAGATGAACATTAAACATCCGCTGATCGTCTATGTGAGGTGGAATGAGGCCCTAGCCTGCGTATGCGACATACATATTAGCATGGCTATCTTAGGTCTAGATGTTATAGGTCAACTGCGATCATAGACCCACTCCTGTATACTATTTGGAATGCCGTAAGCTGCTTGATATCCAAGGCACAGCTACCTCAGGGATCTAGCCATGAAAGCAAATGATCAAGTCACAGCCGACATGCTTAAGGACCTACAGAGTTCTCCCCGGTTCCCTGGCCCTAGCAGTATTGTTCGCGCACGGACCTACATGTAATCTTAGTCAAACGTTGGGTAAGGACGGGATGTAGCGGTTGGTTAAGGTTTCTAAACCTCTCCGCACCGAGGGCCTCCTACCTGAGGCCGGGCGCTCGGCACACTTTTCGCAGCGATGCTGTAGCCGACTCGATAACCTTCTTTGCTGTATGGGACGTATGAAGCCACCTATTTGCCACGCTAGCGGCTGTGGCGTGAACAGTGTCCCCCCCAAACATAGAACAAAGCTTGGCAGGTGGGTAGCTGCAAACTTTCATTATTTAGCCTGTCTAGTGGATCTGTCGTAACCATGTCCTACCCTACGTGTCATAACGTCGATGAATCGGTTTATTTTATCCCATGATAAGTGCCGAGCACTCCGCTCCTGCCGGTTTTCGAAACTAGACCTTTAACGTCCCGACCTTCCTAAGCGGGTTGTATCCATCCTCGGGCAGTGGGACTCTTGAGCGCCTTTCCCACGTGGTGCGGTTAAATTCCCATGGGGTTACTGGTCTAAGTGAACTGACGCCCTTTAATCTCAACTCCAGTAATACGAGGGGGGGCACTATCTATAACCATCCGCGAACGCGTTCTACAAGATCCGATAATGGCATCAATTGAGAGCTCGGGACCCGAAAATGTCATGCAGCCATTCCCGGCCAGAGATTAATATATGCGGGATAGTAAATGACTGGGGAGTTAGCCTTCCGCAGACGCTAATATTATAACATATGATCCTTCATCACCCTGAGAAGCATTTGGGATTCTAGTGCGGGAGTATCTTCTTTGTAAAATTGTCGTGGAGGCCTAACGGGCATAATCTGTGGCATGTCGTGCTCCATTATTACTCCCCAGATGCCTATTGTACCCCTACATCCCTGCGTCTCTGTTGTGGTCGATGGTAACGTCCCACAACGGGTGGGTGTACTCCTTCCATTAACACGATCCGTACCGAGACGATCCTCTTATCGTGAGTTGGGTGATCTCGCCTAATCGCCATCTCGTCTTGCCTCGGGTCCAGTCGCTCGGTCGCGTACTGTCAATGGAATGGACACCTGACACTGGCTGTTACTGTGTTCATCGAAATGGCTAGTCCCTGTGCTTGCGCTCTCGAGGGTGCTTTTTCTAGTGCTTATTTCCTTGATGCTGCGCTCGGCTAATCGTCGCCAGCCGATGAAATCCGTATCAGAACGATACGCGGTTGAGATACCCACTGATTCCACCCCGCCTTCTACACAATCTATCCGTGGACACGTGTATAGACACGGTTTGGGTCTGCAGCAACTTGGTATGTAGTAAGGGAGTTAAACATGGTATGACACACAAAGCATCAGATGCCTATGGAATCTAACTTGGAACGCCCTTACTCTTTTCTCCGAGGTATCGAGCTGCCTCACCACGGCAACCTAGATCCACACGTCAAGCAGGCATGAATTTAATGGTCTGAACACGTTAATAGCGGTGCGGCTCACGCCGAGCTCTAGTAATTCTCCCTCTACGATAGTCCCCAAGCCGCCAAGTACTCAACTCGGCGATCGGCATTCAATCTCCTCCTAGACCCCTCTTTATCCATTGCTGATGTCGATCACCCGGGGCAAACGAGTTCTGGGTAAAATCACTTTTGGATATGTGGTAGGGGATGCAGGTGAAGTGGTCGTCCCGGAGCTCTACTTTGTAATCCTACTCAACAGTGCATTAATGGTGAACCGGTGAGCCAGAATAACCCGGTAGGGCAAAGTAATCTGTCGTGCGATATCTAAAGGCGCTACGCTCTTGGTATTCTTCAATCACTCACTGGCCACCTTGCTTCGTATCCCGATCACCGCGCGCCGGACGGAGGGCTGATTAAGTCAATACTAATTCAGAGCCTTAACTGGTTGACTGGAATGACCGGCTTCGACGACTATGCGACAAACCCGATGCACAAAGTATCGCGAGAGTCCGGAAAGCCTGATTGCAAGGGATCACTTTCCCTTACATACTGTCTTGGGCTAGATTAAGATGTACGGGGCAATAGTGGTTGGCGTGATCGTTGGGCCAGTCAGGTGCAGGACCCTGCGGGACGGCATGTGCGTTCACTTCGCATCGGAGCTGGTATTAGATCGCTCACCTATCCCAAGACGGGAAGCACAGCGATCCAGTAGCCTGTGATATGTAATTATATCCACTTTAAGGCCTCCTTTGGGGAGGTTCACGTTAATGGGTCTCACCTGTCAGGCACGGATTTGTGTAATGCTCGACACACTGGTTCTTTGAAACTAGAGGGTAGGAACGAAATAGTGGTGGTCGTGGCTCGAGCGCGTTTTGGCCGTCCATAGACTTACCACACTCCACAGGCCTACAGAACACGTGTCAGCACGGAAATGCGCCAATGCACGGTCCTAGGAACTTTCCGGGTAGGGTTTGTATTCCATCAGTGTGTCAGATCTCTGTTGGTGTAGCTCCTCGTAATGTTATAGGAGGTCTTTCAGCGTTAGACCCTCCAGAAAAAACGATGCGATTAACCTCGTAACTCGGGGGTAAGATGGGACATTGACACGAAATGACAGAAGTTCACCACCGAAATTTTTAACTTATTTACAGTAAGTATAAGCACATTACGAACCTTTTGAACTGGTAATACAGAAGATCGGCATGGACGATTTGAATCCGGCCGGGCTTAAGGTAAGCAAGAGATGACTGCTGTTTAACCCATTAGAGGTACCGCGCCTCTCCTACTCCAGAATGGAGTTAGGAGAAGAGTATTGTACGACCTCTGCCCCCGAATTGCTGCCTGTTGCTGTGAACTTGGTTTTACTCCGACTAAGTCCTCGGGACGCGGTCGCCTAGATAAATACACATAGCCGATTTACATATACTTCGTAGTTAACTAGCAACTATTCGAGTAGGCACTGGCGATCTCACTATGGAAAGTTACGGACGTGGGCTACTACGCTCACCATTTGGTATATAGATGCATTCGAGTCCAGGTGTAGGAATTCACCCCTATTTTCGAAGTCAGTCAAGCAGGAGTTGTCTTATACGTGACGGCCGGAACTAATGTTTCCAAATCTGTGCTCCAGGACCGCCCACTGTCGATACCTAATGTTACTTCCAGTACTATAACACAGCAATCAAACATAGCCCACAACGCATGATCGTGGACTTTGTTGCGTGGACTCGGTCATTAGGGAAAGTGGCAATGCGCAAAGCCATCTCCCTCCCGTTGTATTGTAGTTAGTAAATCCTGAGATGACGTTTCGAGCGCTAAAGGTCCCAGATAATGCCGAATGGCCCGCATCTTTTTCAAAGTTGAAGTAACCGCATACCTTGTCACGTTGCGCGCTTTTACTTTCCGTAACTGACATCTCTATCCTATCCCCAATCACTGTCTGCCGAGAACTTGAGACTAGGGCTCAATTTTCGTACCAGTGCAGATCGGATCATCCAACCGGACTCGAACCTGTTTACAATACCTGGAACGTTTTACTTTGATAGGCTTCTACGAGATAATAGCCATTTCGGCTAGCAGGGATCACGACCTTGTACTACTACCTTGTCTCCACAGAATAAATTTAGTTATCTCCTTGGACGAGATGGCGTGGCGAGGGCCTCTTACGCTTCTCTTATCGAGAGGCGAGCCGTTGATTCACTGGGCGAAATTCCTCTTCTAATCTGAGACTCTTGGTCCTCATCAATCTGAAGAAAGGGCGCGTATCAAGTATAACCTCCTTGGACTCCGGAACGGTGTGATCACGAAAATTGCCATAAGGCGTAAACTCATTCCAACATCAATCGATAGTTCGTGAGAAATTTACTGCCCGTCGGCCCGGGTAAGCTGGGTTTCGCCCCGGGTCAAGTCGGATTAACATTCGACTTTCCATGATACGATAATG
>NW_024705287.1:0-23901 GCF_018977255.1 Callorhinchus milii | reverse complement strand
AACATTGGTAACAATACTTACCTTCTTCTTGGTTCTTTCGGTAAAGTCACGTAGAAGGGAAGTAATAAATAATAAAAATAAAAACATCGATAACAATATTTACCTTGTCATGTAGCGACAATTTAAGCGAAAGCCACACTAAGGAATGGTTCAGACATGTAAATTGATTAAATAAATTATCCTGAATACAAAATCAATATTTTAACAATGCAGAAAAAAATACGGGGTACACACGTTGACTTCTACGTTTGCACGCGAATTGCACGCAATGCAACGCTGCGCAAAACATAAAACACATCAGCGCTCGTAATGAAGAACAAGCAAATTCACGATGAAGATGCAGGTCCCATCACAGCAGAGTGTTTGTTTTCCACCACTGATTCAGCACTACTAACAATGATGATTACCACCAAACACTTGTGCGAGTATGTGTATCCTCTGACATTGTTAATTATAAGTCATAGGTTCTCAATTTACCTTTTACGGGAGGTTTGTTCCATTGGTATGCTTGACCAAATTAAGTTTTTTTGGCATGTGATGGGAAATTGGAGTGCCTGAAGGAAGACGTGCGATTTGAGACGAAGCAAATTCCAGACCGATATATATATTTGTTTTATTGTATTTATTGTTTTTGTTATTGTGCTTATATAAGCGCGATGCAGTGAGGGGGTTTCAGAACCTCCATGGGATGCAGGTCCCAGACTCTGTACTCCTGCGTTGAGAGGAGGGAGGAGAGTCAGCTCACTACCCACCCCCTCCCCCGAGTGGGGACTTTTATGTGGGCGAGGAAAGACAAGGGAGGATCAACTTAGTAAGAGGGGCGATGAGGAGAAGGGGGGCTTATATTGTGAATCCTACTTTCTCGACTGCCTCCGCCAGCGAATACAATGCGCTGCAGGTTTGTCTCCCATGTTAACTGTGGCTCCACCATCGGCTTGCGATACTTTAGAAATCAGTTTAATCACACATGACAGAACCGCATTCAAACACAAATCTCAGGAGTCATGGCTCAGTGCTCTGACCTATGATCCATCTGCCTACCTCAAAAATTAACGTTTTTTTAAGTGAGGGTTTTTTTTACTTATATTTTCTACAAGGGTCACATTTTACAATCACATACTGCGAGGTCAAAAACAATCTTTTTGTCAGCCTCAATGTACACAAACTCGGAGTCTATGTTCGCAACAGCTAATAACTATCTTTAATGAAGCATAATCCTTGGAAAAATTCAGTCAGAATTGAAGATACAAATTCAGGATTCGTTTTCATATATACATCTTTAAGTTAACTTTGACTCATCCAGATAATTGGCCTCATACTGTGCGTCTGCCTGTGTCTGTATACGGGAATATCCATGAAAAAGCGTTATTATCCAGCACTCATACAATTAATCTGCAAAGGAAAATGGTTTAATATGCTTCGTTACATGTGTATTTTAACAGTTTAGAGAAAGAACAAAAACTTTATTATAACATTCTCGAATGACGCAAAGTAAAGTGGGAGCCTTACCCATCGGATGAGAATGTGTTATTTGAAACCAGAGAAAATTATGACATGGAGCAAAGATCACATCTATGCCAGAGAGACGGTCTCCATATTTTCAGCCAAAAGAAATCTCAGTGTATCCGCGTTCAAAAACAGGCATTACCGTTTCCTGGACCAGTGGTGAAACTTGAACATTCTCAAGAGGACAATCAATAGGCGACGACATGAACCATGGAGCCATGACAAGTCAGGATGTAAATGCACAACATTCTGGTTATTAGGTCAAGCATCCTGCCACACAGCCCAAACGGGTCAGATACAGTAACGTGCATTAATCCTTAACATCCTCAGCAGTAACGTTCCGATAGCAATTGTGAAAAAAATAACATACCCACTAGAGTGAGTTCCATAGTTAAGAAATTTTAAGAAAATAATTGGCATCACGTGCAGTTCAGCGTGAATAGGGGGCGATAATTGCGGATTAGATGTCAAAGCAGAACAGATTTAACGAGCATCTGATGGCCTTGGAGGAAATACGTTTGACTCGCTCGAAGAAAATTAACAGTAGGTTGAGACAGTACCAAGGTGATGTATAAGATATTTCACCACTGGAGGGACTTCCATCAATAGGTTGGTCGGCTTAAACTCATATCAACGTATCTCCCTGCACACAATATACGCCTTGGGGAGTACTCATCTCCATATAAAGCCTGCAACCAGCGGTAAAATATCCACATTCCTATGGCAAAAGCCAGTCAATGTGTAAGAGAATCACCAGTGACATCCCACACATTTGTAGTTATTATACAGACCCAAAAATAATGATTGAATCAATCCCTGCCACGATTTCTTCCCACGTCTCTCAACTCTACAAGACCTCATACCTCCAACTGTGAGACATCTCCTGCATCCACCTCTAACTTAGCCTGGCTGCCATGGAGAACCTCATCCTTGCCTTCATCATATCCAGAATGTACCTCTCTCCTCTGAAGCCTCCCCCAATCATCTCCAGACTCCAGATCATTTAAAACGCCACTGCAAGACTCCTCCACCTCACCCATAAATGAGATGGGCACCATCCCAACACTTCACTCTCTTCCCCTGGCTCCCAATCCAAACAGAGTTAGATTTGAGGATCGCACTCATCGCCGTCGTCTTCAAGATCCTCCGCGGACTCACCCCTGCGATCCGCCCCTGATCTCATCCCATTCTCCTTCGCTCCCCACTCTCCCCTGCCTCTCCCCCTATCGTCTTTCTTTACTCCCCGTCATATACTCTCGCTCTACACGCTCTCTCCGCTCCAGTAACCAAGGCTTTCTGTGTAAGCTCCCGGTCAAGCGTCATTCGGTGGGAGGTCGCTCATTCTCCTCTGCTGTGCCACGGTCTGGAACTCTTCCCTCAGCCACCCGTGCTGTTGACTCCCTCTTCAAGTCCAAACTCACGATCCTTGCTTTTCCTTCTGCCTACGACTGACTGCCTATCTATGAAAGAAATATTCCCACTGCTGCGTCTTGAGATATGGTTACATTTAAATGCAATATAAATGTAAATTATACTGTATGTCCCAAACACAATACTACTTGGGCAGTTCAGCCTTTAGAATGGATATCATACACAGATTATAAGTGCAAACTTGCAGGAACATTATAAGCAAAGTACATCCGTAAGCAGAGGGCATACGCTTCACTTAATGTACTCCTGCGATGAAATCCGGCACAATCTGATTGTTTGCACAATGCCAATATTAAATGTACGAATAAAACCATCGTTTTGTAGCCTGACCTGCCCACCTGTTTTCTTCTGGTTCACAAATTACCTACTCGGGCCCACACGCACAACCTGACACTGGCGCGGTGCGAACGCAGCAGTGCGAACGCAGCAGTGCGGAATTTCCATCACTGCCACGCTTGGGACGCTCATTACAATCCGTTCGTCGACCAATACGTTGGAATTCACGGTTGCCACATTGACAAATCGCTGGGCCCTCTTAATTATAACAAGGCTACCTTAATAGATTCCACCGGACGACCTGCGCTGCGCAGACATCTGTCCGGAGGGGTAATGTATCGGATGTATCAGGTATCAGTGACAAACGATGTGGTTCAGTTGGCCTTGCTCCGATCCGGGCCGCATAAATGGCTTATTGGACAAGCAATGCCGTATCGACATAGCTCGTTCTACCCTCGAGTGTTATTTACCATAATTGTTTTTATTATTTATTTACTCGGGTTAGCCACACAATACTTCACGACTATATTTCATTGGGGTTGCTTTGGCCAACATCAATCACATTGCATGCTTGTTAGCTGTGGAAGGAAACCAAAATATCCGCAGCAAATCTATGCAGAAGAGGAGAATAACATACAATCTCCACTCGGAAAGGTGCCCGCATCAGGAATCGAACCCAGGGCTTCTTGCTGTAAGACACAAGTGTTGCCACTGCGCAAATCTGCCGCCCTAATAATTGTAACGTATCCACCATCTGCTAATCCTCTTGCTCTACGGAGACCTCTCCACACCGCTCAGTGCGGGTTGCAAGTATGTATGTGTAGTGTATAACGTAGTGTATAGTCGTGTATACAGGCAGTCATCGACTTATGAACACTTACTACGAACCAGCTTCTATGAAATGTAAAAACAAATTCACGTTGACTTAAAACGTGAACTCGCACTTGCAAACTGAAACGCGGAACTATTTCCTTCAGCGGAACGATCCTCCACGAGATGTAATGAGTCACCCCGCGCTGGGAGTGAGTGTGTGTGCACGTGTGTGCACCCGCGCACACGTGTGCATGTGAAAGTGAGTGTCTGTGCGCGTGCGTATACACGTGCCCCTGTGTGAGTGTGTGGGGAGCGGTCATGCAATGTTGAGTGCGCTGCGCTACCAACCAGGTGACCCGAGTTAGATTCCCGCTCACGACCAACACGATGATCTGAATGGGTCCCTAGGTCGACTCAGCATTAAATGAGTACCTGGTTCCATGTGTAAACATCACCACTGGGAGTCAATGGTGGTCATTGGTGGCCGAGCGTGGTGCCGCGCCGGCCTTCATAAGCACTGCTTTCAACAATTTGTCATTGTCGTTGGAGTGTGTGTCTGTGTGCGTGTCTCTTTGTCTGTGTGTGTCTGTGTGCGTACGTGCACGCCCTCCACGTATGTGTGCAAAATTGTCCTCGATGTACATCCACCACCGGAGTGGAAGAATGGCAGGCACATCTTACAGATCACAAGTCGATGGTCAGTGGGCAGATCAGCTCCACAGTAGGTCCTGGTGTCAAGGACATGGGCCCGCATCCACTGGTCTGTAATTATATAGTCCAGCAGATGTTCTGGTTTGGACCCAGTGTGCATCCATGATGTTGTGCGGATGCGCCGATGCCGGAACAGCGTGTTCGTAATTACAAGCCCATGGACTGCACAGAAGTCTAGCAGCATCGTCCGTTATTTTTGAGCTGATCTGGACCATGCCTTCCAATCACTCCAACCCAGGTGTCTGCGTCATGACCCACTCAGGCATTAAAGTCACCTAACAGGATGACTCTATCCCGAGGGGCCACTTTAGCTCGCACCTGGGTAAGGAGGTTATAGAAGGCGTCTGACTCATCGGCCTTGTCTGCATCCCTCCACTGATCATCTTTGGCGGGGGCGTAAGCAACCACCACCATTGCTCGCCTCTAGTTGATGGGGAGGCGAGCCCACAGTAGCCTGGGACTTACAGCCTCCCACACCTCACTGCCACGGTCCCACACCCCCTTCATGATTTTGTTCAAAAGAAGTGCCACTCCTTGCTGTTTGGTCGTTTCCTGCCCCGAGTGGAGAACTGTCCACCCCTCAGGATGACTGGAACTAGAACCGGTCCACTGGACCTCCTGTATTCCGCAAAAATCCAGGTGGTACCAGTCCATCTCCAGACAGAGGAGTGGCAGCCTCTCCTCCGCAACATTCCACGTGACCAATCCCAGTGTTCTCCGGTTCCTGGCTCTTCCAGGTGGAGTTTGGCCAGATGGCATCATGAGCGCCTGTCCCCCTGGTCTCTAGCACAAGCTTATTTTGATGTTTCCACCATGATGCAAGGTAAAGAAAAGTGCCAGGTGGAGGGGTTACCAGCCCCTCGCACGCACCGATCTATCTCCATACACATCATGCCCCACTCACACCAACATGGCCTGCACCACACACAGACTCTACCACTTACATTGAGTCCCAGCATCGGGACTCAAGGTAAGTGGATATAAAGCGGATTTTTCTTCTATTGTGTTGCTTCATTATACGTTTTATTCACTATACAAAATTTACAGTGTTACATGCAAATGTACATTACTTCTTATATGTAAGTATAACAAATCTTCCCTTTTTTATTGAACCGTAACACATTTCATAACAATGACCGTATGGGCATTTAAATAGAGTACATTGTTGTGTTCCGACTTACGAACCGTTCGACTTACGAACGGGCCTCATGAACTCATAATGTTCGTAAGTTTAAAACTGATGGTAGTATAGTATGTATGTTGAACGTCTTTCGCACCGTACGTTGCCAACCGTGCTAATCGGAGATGCGGGGGATGGAGAACAAGCTCAACACAAACATCAGTTCTAAAGAAATTCATTTTCAATTTACAAAGTCACTTCACATGTGTGCATCGTTTTGTTTGCTTTCACAGCTGTTCAGATAAAACGTGTATTTAGTCACAAAGTAAATCAATGTTTTTAATGCCATTACCCACAATGCTATCTTCCAGTGGATGATAATGAACGGTGAATGCAAATCTAAGCTAATCTGTGTGCTATATGAATTTCAATACCATAACACTGCCTACCACCTAAAGATGTGCAGACTACATGGATTTAAACCGTGTTTTGAAGTGTAAAGCACCGTTTAGATGCAGCCATTTAAATTCTCCCTCTGACTCTCAGTGATAGACATGAGGATAGATGTACTCCCGCGCGCCTTTAAAAGTCATAGTGAAATTGTTCATTATAACTAATTTTGTTGTATAACATCAAAGGGAACATATTGTGCTTTGGGGTATTTTTAAATCGTTAATAAATGATGCTCAAGGTAATTGCCGGTGAAGCAGTGCCAATGTTGGTGGTTAAGCATGTAATAGTTACTGCCACATTATTTATGTTTTCAACGAATTTTTACTGAAACATGTGAAGTAAATGCCATTAAATCCCCCTTTTTACGACTTAAACTATTTGGATGTTTTTAGGCGGGGGTTTGTTTTTGCCCTATGTTACAAAGATACAAAAGTGTCAGCCTGATAGCTCATTGGATTCCTCCAGAATAAATAAACATTATGATTCTGCTTCATATTGCACGCACAACCGCAGCGCACGCACACACACACACACACTCTCCGCTGTGCAGCACGGCCTGACAGCCCACACCGGTCGGCATGTCGAACCAATTTCCAGATTAGATGACGAACACCACCACCCTCCAAATGTGTTAAGGAACACTGAGATAGTAGCCCTGACTGTTTCTATACCCCCTGGTTCTGTCATATACCCCCGTTTTGTATTATATACCGCGCTTATTGTGTTGTGTACCCCCTTGCTGTGTTATATAACTCCTTCTTGTGCCAGAATACCCGTATGTTGTGTTGAGCAAAGTGCCACCACTGAACAAGCCATCAGAAGCCATCATTCAACATATGGGATCAAATCCAGAAGTCAAAGTGTCTCCTCCGTGTTCCTCAGACACCGGGGGGAGGGGGGGGGTGTGCTCATCTCCACTGGTGACTCTGAGCCAGGGGCCAGGAAACTCCACAATCCCATGGCAGGTGACAGTCTCACCACAGGACAATTACAATGGGCAGCCAATGCCAGACCTGGGCAGTTTAAAGAGACGGCATGCAAAGCGACAAACATAAAACGGGAGGTACAGGGGAAACCCTGCAATTGCTTGCTCACATCTCAGCTGCCACGCCGGGACAACGAACAGGAGACCTTTGGATTGTGAGTCCAGTACGTTGACCTTTAACGCCAAGGCAGCATCGGCAGTCCGGCGGTGTAAAACAGCAACAGGGGCTCGTGCTGGAGGAGCGGAGGGTTCCGCTGCCTGAGAAGACACGGCTCGATCCCCCGGCGCTTCACTGACCGCTGTCCTTCCCAGGGGGGCCATCTTGATGCCCACACATTAAACCCTCCCGTGACTCGCCTTACAAGCCAGCGGGGCATCGGTGCACTTGCCTCCGCCACCAAATCAGCATTCATTCATTCTTGCTCATTCGGTGCTGCATCCAGAGACTCCGATGTGCGGTAAGGACAGCTGTTGGGGCTGGTCTAATTTCAACAGAGGCAATCATTTCCAGCTCTGCAATCAGGCGGATTGGTTATCCACACGGTCAGTTGACATTTCTTATGATTTAGCATTTTAAAGGCTGTAAAGCATGCTCCTTAGTCAAATGAATGCCCTGCTCTGATAAGCGTCAAGGTGGTGTTCCCATCCTGTTTACTACCCTGAGCCATTGATGGAAATTCCACATTCCTTTGGAGGGAGACGAGCCTCTCTAATAGGACAACCACTTTTCACTAGAGGAACGATGAGGCTGAGTCAACCCCCAACCAGGATTTGAACTTGCAACCTTCTGCTGTTGAGCCGCTTGCTTTAGCCTCCGGATGGATTTCTATGATCCCATCCATTGTTCAGATGAATGCATTTTGTCACCGAACAGCTTTGTTCAGAGACGGTGGTGGTTGTTGTTCGATGTCCACGTCTGCGCAGACATTTATTCCAGAAACATTTTTTATTTTAAATGGGTTCTGAAAGGGACGTTTGGTTGATATATTTCTCAACATTTATACGTGTGTGTGCATAAATATATTCTGAGTGCATGTGTACTAAACTTGGGAGTGTCCAGACAAAGCCCATGAACACAAGGGAATACCATTTAAAATCTGCACAGGGATAGTCAGGAACCCATTTGCTGCAGAACACGCAGTTGGGAGTGCCACGCCAATGAGGCACGAACGAATCTCAAATTGCTCTCATCTGGTGAATATTGAATTTACTTAATTTGCTGACTACAATTGAGAGAGGTTCACTTTCTACCACAAGCTACAGCCCCAAATGCGCTATCAGTCGTGTCATAAGGCAAAGCCTTCCAACTCCAGATCTCTCCATGCTGGCAGCAGAGAGATAGATTCACCAGCAGATTATCCCCCAAGGATGATGAAGACAAGACAGCGGCGCATCGCGGTGTAACCCCGCAGGGCCCATCTCTCTCAGACACCAGCCGGTGCTCCGCTTCACACCGTTTTTTAGAACGCTTTTATTCCGCGCCAAAATAATCTGGCAAGTAGGATAATGTCATCGGAACTGGATTGGCCACGTTACATACTGATTGGTGACCCAGGTTGCGACCATATGCTCAATGCACTTGAAAATCTGTTGTTGTTTTTTTTACATCTCAGCTGACTGCCCAAGATTAATGTACAAAACCTCAGGAGTGCCGACTCTATATGCCACGCAGGAAGAGCTGGTGCTCGGGTAGTTTGCAGCACCCCCTTAAATTCTCGACCGCTTACGCGACCGCCTTTGCGACGTACCCCAGGCATTTGTTTTCTGAGCTAGCCACCGCACGCTATGGGGCGTACTGTTGAATTCAAAAGCCAATGAATATTTATCCCCTGCTTAACTTGCAAATTAGAGATCATGCAATATGAATTAATGTCCATTGCACACAATTTAACAAACCGACTGGTCTCAATTAGGTTCTGCAATTGCCCGGCAAACAAAATCAAATTGTGCAGGTGCATTGTTATGTTTAACGCCGAGTGTTAAGCTTATAATGGTTAAAATGTTAATTTCTTTCAAAAGGCACAACACAGCTCATCATATAAATAGGACGTTAATTGGAATAATGTGAAAAATAAACAAGACGTTTTAGCTGATTAAATCCATTAATAAAGCCTTCAAGCGAATTTCAATTAGTCAGGAATTCAATGAAAGTCAATACTTTTATAAACAAAGAGTTTATATTTATGGAAAATCAGCCACTCTTCCCAATGGTTATACCAACACCAAAATACTCCACACTAATGAATATGCAACGTAATGTGAGTGCGTGTGTGTGTGCTTATCTCTGTGGCAATATGTATGCATGTGTCCGTGTCTTTGTGTCTGTGCCGATACTCGTGATTAAAACATATCCGACACAGCACACAAGGTGGTGGAGTGGCCAGTACCATACCAGGCCACCTTCATCTCTCCACCACTGACATTCATACACGATACTAAGTCGTAATTGTCATTTAAGGCTGAGCAGATCTAGGGAAACAAAACAGATGCGGAAACCACTTACGAAATATGTCATATATAGCCAGGAATCCAGATCATCAGCATTAAACCGAGGTCACCTAGATCAAAACGCACTGCTGCATTAGATACGCTCAGTGCTGATTAACAGCACCTGACCACAAAGACCCATCAGGCAGAATGCTTTGAATCATTGTCTCTCCCATCGCATCCAAGGTGCAGGAAATCGTTCTTATTCAAATTTGCTGACGTCAACAGAGGCTGCAGCGCCTATACCAAGCGAACCAACAATTCGTGTAACGCAATACTTTTGTCATGAGCAGAATGCATTCCGCTTGCCGAGTTAGTTTATTTAGTAGGAATGCGCTGCGATACGCTCCCCGCTATTAGCTACGCCTTCTTTGGCTGCATGCAGTTTTTCATCCTCAGCCACAGGCGTGCCTGCAATAACCCAGCATCTTTTTTCAACAAGTTTCTTGAAGCTTTCTTTAGTACATAAGACTGACACGTAGAACAAAAATGACCAAGCTTCCTGTGCCCAGGCAGGATACACTTGTACTAATAAGGTTTTTCCCCTTTTTTTCTGGCAACAAGACTGACACTTTTTTCAAGGAATCATGTTAACATTAACCACTATACTTGCAGTCAAATGCAAACAAAAAACAACGATCAATGTTAGAGACTAACTAAACCAGAAATTGCCGTGATAGGATTGATTCATTAGATTTTTTTGGTTAGACCATGTAAGCCCTCCACCACCCGACGTAGATCAACGAAGTATATTGTCATGTTTACGGGTGTTTTCAATGCGTGTACACGTGTTTGACGTGCTAATCGTAATTGTTCCAGACCCCTGCCAAGTTGTAGAGAAAGCCTCACAACCAAATGAAAAATAACTAATTGGATCACTCAAGTCGGTAGAGTCCTGGGTTCATATCCGAACCCAGGATTTTCTTTCAGCTGAGTCGACCTAGGGTTCGTATCTTATTCCCCAATAAGTGAAACTTATTTAATCCAACCCGCAGGTATAATGGGACTAGCTGGCCCACGGCCAGGATTTGAACTTCCAATCTTCTGATCGCAAGTCGACCAAAGTGTTACTCAGCTTAAAACAAAGAGTCAGTATAAATAAATAAGTATTGTATAGCATTCCATTAAAGGGCAATTATAACATAATTAAGCTATAAACCACTACGGGTAAATTAGGAGATGACATTTCTTGGCCAACATTCCCAAGTTGTTGGATGTTTATTATTATTATGACTGCATTATTAAATTCAGATTTTGTTTCAATTTAAAACAAGATGTGCTAGCTGGTCTATTGAGTAGTCATATTAACACCGTTAATTACATTTAAAAGAGAAAATAGGTGCATTGGTGCAAGGGATTACTCTATTTGAATTATATCAACTAAAATGTGTTTTTAGTGTATCAGTATGATTTCACATTTATAAACATAGGTCAATCGTACAGCTCTAATATGCCTAATCGCAACGGTATACATACTCTGCCAATAAGTAAGATATGACTACGCACATCTGTTCTCAAATCAAGAGTGGGTGCACATACGTAGGCCAAACCCACCAACTTGTCATTTAGATGTATTATGTACTTTGAGGATAGGTCCTGCTGGGAAGTAGCCTTACTTATTCAATCCATAATGCTATACAACAATTATTGTGGCCAGTAGTATTCAAATTCAGATGCCTTAATTGCTGGCGTTCACCAAACCAGACCCGGTAACTACAAACTAAACTATTTTTTTTATTTTACCAGGTAATGCCCACCGAGCTTTATAGCTCTTTTTCAGAACATACCTTTACCACAGATATTCAGTAAATATAAGAGCGCACACAGAGTTTCAAACATCACATAAGATCACATCTTTGTGTCTTGTGTGAAACGCATGGTTTTGGGGTCTGCACTCATTATTTCTGGTATTGTCGATTATTCTCAAAATTTAGAGATTTGATTGAACACACAGGGTGAGATGAGTATGTGACAAACAGAAACATCTCTAAAGTGTTACAAACATGATTATGAAGCTAAGCAAAAAATGCTTCAACAACTTTTGTTTTATAAAGAAATAACGTTTTTCAATACATCTCATTTGAAGCAATTTGAAAAAAAAACCGTGTCATTGTAAAAATCAACAAAGGCCCGAGTATCGGCGTTCTTTAAATAGGACAGGGGTGCTAAGGATCTCCGAGCTTGTGTCAAAGAACCCTTTCAAAGTAGCAACTTGGAACGTTAGAAGTTTACTTCAAGCAGGAAAACTAGCCAATGTCATACAAGAAATGGATCGACTTAAAATCAACATAATCGGTCTAAGCGAAACTAAATGTCCTGGAACAAAAAGTTTATATCGAGCGAACACCACATCTTCTGCTCCGGAGGAGAACAAAACACCAAACAAACATACGGTGTCGCCTTTATAGTACACAAGAAATTAGCGAATAAAGTCAACAACTTTACCCCAGTATCAGAACGAATAGCACTACTACAATTAGCAGGCAACAAAGTCAACGTGAACATTCTACAGGTTTATGCTCCAACAGCAGATAAACAAGATCATGAAATCGAATCGTTCTATGAGCAACTAACCAACACGCTGAAGCCGCTGAAGAAGCAAGACATCACTATAATCCTCGGCGACTTCAACGCCAAGGTTGGCCACGGTCGAATGCAGAACATTGTCGGAGAACACGGACTAGGAACAAGGAATGAACGAGGCGACAGACTGGTTCAATTCTGCCAAGAAGAACGTTTCAGTATTGCTAACACGTGGTTCCAATTACCACCTCGACGACTGTACACGTGGACCTCGCCGCAAGACTCCGACAACAACATCGTCAGGAACCAAATCGATTATATCCTAATTAACATCAGGTTTAAGTCCAGTGTGATTACAGCAAAAACCTACCCTGGAGCCGATATATCGTCAGATCATAACCCAGTAACAGCTACAATAAGACTCAAATTGCGATCAATACAATGTACAAAGACGAGACGAGCAGACCTGGAGAAACTGAAGAACAGCGCCGATAAAAGACAAGTACAGCAACATCTCAACGATAGCATCCGCTCAATAACAACAGAAACAGCAGATGTTCAGGAGTACTGGCGCTCGTTCAAACAATGCATCACAGAAACAACAGAAGTCATGCTGGGACATCAGCCACCGAAAAAGAAACAACGATGGATGACACATTGTATTCTCGATCTAATGAGCAAACGAAGAATGTACAAAAATAACAACTTGGAGAAGTACAAACAAATGCAACAGAAGATCAGAGAAGCAATCCGACAGGCAAAAGAAAAGTGGATGGAAGAACAATGCGCCGAGATTGAAGAACTAATTAAAAAACATGACAATTTTACTCTGCACAAGAAGCTCAAAGAAGCTGGTAACATCTACAGACCAGCCCCAACAGCTACCTTGTATGCGGACAACAACCAACCAATCCTAAATAAACAAGAAAAAATGGACACCTGGACAAACTATATACACAAGCTCTATGGCGCCGCGAGAACACCTGCAGAAAAAGACCAACAGATGTCGAAAGACGCTCTACACATTTTAACATCAGAAGTAGAACATGCAATCAAAACAGCTAAGTCAGGCAAAGCGTGCGGGCCCGACACAATCCATGTAGAATTGCTCAAACTATTAGACAGTAACAACATACGACAACTGACTAATTGGTACAATCAAATATACAATGGCAATAAAATTCCATCCGACTGGCTACAATCCATCTTTGTGGCCATACCAAAGAAAGCAACAAGCCGGAAATGCGAGGACTACAGACTGATAAGCTTGATGAGCCACGTGCTGAAAGTCTTCCTGAAGGTGATCCAACAGCGCATACGCTCCACATGCGAAAATGCATTGAAGAACACACAGTTTGGCTTCTGCAAAGGACTAGGCACAAGAGAAGCAATCTTCTGTCTACAGATACTACTACAGCGATGCTACGAACATCAGAAAGAAGTGTACATCTGCTTCATAGATTACGAGAAAGCCTTTGACTCAGTCGACCACGACCGACTAGCAGCTCTATTAAAACAACTGGGACTAGATAAAAACGACATCAACTTCATCATTGCTCTTTATTGGAAGCAAACAGCCCAACTCCGATATGACAACGAATTGACAGACCCAACACCAATACAAAAAGGTGTACGACAAGGCTGCCCACTTTCACCCAGTCTTTTCAACATCTACTCGGAGCAGATTTTTGATCGAACACTAGCAGATAAAAACATTGGTATTAAAGTCAATGGACAATACATCAACAACATCAGGTATGCCGACGACACTGCACTGCTGGCCGATTCGGAACAAGACCTACAACAAATCTTGGACGAGGTTGCCACAGAGAGTCAAATATGGGGCTTACGAATTAATAAAAAGAAAACAAAGGTTATGAAGGTCAGCCGAACTACAAGCGAAATAACAATCAAGCTTGGCAGCGAAAAATTGGAACAAGTACACCGATTTAAATACCTTGGTGTAATCATTGACGATCAGTTGAACCATGAAGTCGAAATCAAGAGCAGAATTGAACAAGCAAGGCAAGCATTTATTAAATGGAAAACACTCCTTGCAGACCGCAACTTGAGTACATCACTGAAACTGCGCACACTGAAATGCTACATCTGGTCAATTTTGCTGTACGGAGTAGAGACGTGGACACTGACAACAACAGCAACAAAAAGGCTCGAAGCTTTCGAGATGTGGCTGTATCGAAAAATGCTGAAAATCCCATGGACAGCCAAAACCACCAATACACAAGTTCTGCAAGATATGGGCACTGACAGGCAACTGCTGAAGACCATCATTAGCAGGAAGTGTTACTACCTAGGCCACATTGCCCGAAACGACCACAAATACCAGCTATTAAAGCAAATCCTGGAAGGAAAAATCGAAGGGAAAAAACGACCAGGACGGCCAAAAACGACATGGCTCAGTAACATCAAAACATGGCTACAATTAACAACAGCACAAACTCTACACGCCGTGCTAGACCGGGACCAATATCATCGTGAAGTCGCACACGCCGTTAGGCAGCACTAAAGAAGAAGATTGTAAAAAAAAGCAGGTGCATTAGCAAAAACAGCACAACTATCTCAGCAATTCGTAGTTGTTCAACCGTATATCTTAAATGAGAATGGCTTTTCGACAGAAATCGATGTAACGTTTGATTTAGAATATTCCATTATTTTCAAATGAACTGAATGCATAACTATAAAAGAATGTAACTATGTATTTCTTGTGACATCCTTTCAGCCCGTCGTGGTTTTTTTACGTAAACCATTATTAAAAGAAAAGCATCATAAATGAGAGTGCTGTTTAGAAAAGAAAGCAGCCTTGCTTTAGGCCTAATTTCTAAACACAACTCCGTGTTCGTGATGTCAATCCACAAACGACTTCGGCAAAAGCGTCCAAGCAGTAGCAGTAGATTTAAGTTAGCAAATGCACAGTAGACTGAATGTATTAATTAAAAATAAGAATACTAGCTACGCCCTTATACATATGTAGTGGTGATACGCGCTGGGATTAGGGATCGTATGCCAGCGCGTAATGATTGGCTGTGTATGTGGTGACACGCGCTGACGGTGGAGGATCAGGGGTCAGCGCGGGGTCGTGGGTTACGGGGTACTGATTGGCTGTGGGCCGGTGACGCGCTGAGAGGGAGTGACCGGGTGGCAGCGCGGTGTGATTGGTGGAGTAGTGTTAACACGCGCTGGGGAAAACGGATCGTAGAGAGAGTGCGTCGTGATTGGTTCACTAAGGAGCGATGCTCACGTCGACGTCCGCATCAGCTCCGTCTCTCGTGAGCAGGGGCTATAAAAGGGGATGCACACAGGCGTAAGAGCAGTATGTAACCAGCGAAGAATGAAGACGGGGATGAAGACATAGGGCCCTGCGGTACCTAGTCCCGCTGTCCTAACGGGACCGGGACTCTGTGTAACCCAGAGGCGAGTGTATTGTGTGTAGCCATAGGCATAGGGTCTACACGAGCCGAATGCATTGTGTGTAGCCAGAGGCATAGGGTCTACACGAGTCAAGTGTATTGTGTGTAGCCAGAGGCATAGGGTCTACACGAGTCAAGTGTATTGTGTGTAGCCAGAGGCATAGAGTCTACACGAGTTAAGTGGAGTGTATAGTCCAAAGAATAGAGACCACCCGTTGTATTGTGACACGTCAAGATTTAATAAAAGTGTGTTACCCGTCAAGAAGTTCCTGCCGTCAATTCCAATACTTCAACTGGCGTCAGAAGTGAAACGGTCTTCCAAGCATGGATACAAGGAAGACCCGTCGGACCCACGGGATTGACCGCGGGGACAACCTCGACGACTCGGGCCAGCTGGCATCGGGGGTGAGGACGAGGAATTGCCCACGCTGCAGGATCCGCCGACGGCGCCGGACGAGCGACGGGGGACCGACGCCGTGCTCCGCGAGGCGCACTCCCGTCTGGCGGAGCTGCTGCTCGCCGCCGCGTCCATCCTGGCGGAGATCAGCTCGTCGGGAGGAGCGGGGACGGCGGCGGACATTCTACAGGGTCGCCCCGCAGATTCCCGCCAAAATGACTTGGCGATTCCCGCCATTTCATCTGCGCCGACTTTTGGCGGGAACGGCCATCACCACGTGGCAGCGGTTCTCCAAGCGCGCCCGCTTACGTCACCAACGCGCGCTGCGGACCGCCATCAGACACCCGCCACTGGGGCCGCCATCTTACACACAGACGGGGCGGCGGAGAGGAACCACGAGGCGGAGGACGACTTCATCTTTCAACAGCGCCTTCCCACATTGTCAGCCTTCAAGGCGGAAGGCGGGGACTGGGGCCAATTTCAGCGCAGGTTTTTGGCGCATCAGGAGATGTCCGCCTGGTCCGACGCTACGGCGCTGCGGGCACTGCCTGCCATGCTGGACGACAACGCGCTCGCGGCCTTCACGTCCGCACGCAGGTCGGACCGCTCCACGCTCAAGGATGCGCTGGCTCTCATGGCCAAGGTCTACGGTCCTCCCTCGGCGTGTCGCCATCATTTTTATGCAAGACGGAAGGCGGACACGGAGACCGTGCTCGCCTATCGCACGGCGTTGCTGGCTCTCGCCGACGCCGCGTTCCCTCGTATGGACGAGGAGGGCCAAGATGCGATGGTTTTGGAGCAGCTGCTCAAGTTGGCGCAGGACCTGGGGGTCCCCATCAACACGGCCGACGAGACCGATATTTCTTCCTTACGGGTCGCTACAGTATACAAGCGCACGAGGTCCTTCAACGTAAACAGGGGTCGTCTGCAACGCTGCCGTGGCCTCAGCTCCGGGCCCGGTAGTCACCGTACCCCAAGTCGTCAGCCCACGAGAGGAGGCGTTCATCGCGGGACGACCGGGGGACTGGAGGTCGGGGGGTCGTTCGCCTCTGCGATCGGCCCGCAAGCTGGAGCAACCGAGATCTCCGACGACCCTCATCACGTGTTATAACTGCGGCCTCCGGGGCCACGTGGCGTCCGGTTGCCGCGCCCCACGTCAGCGCGCCATGGGACCTCGGCTGGACGACGAACAAGGCCCCAAGTCATCCCTACAAACCCCGGCGAGTCGCGGCACCTCACATGCTCGGCCCGCATACTCGACACGCATGGTCCGTCGCGTTGCGGCGGAGGAGAGCCGGTTAGGGTTCGGGGATTCGGTTCGGCGAGGGGGGTTCGGCCGGGTCCGGGGAGACATTAAATGGTCGGAGTTGGGGCACAGAATAGTGGCTGCCAGAGCGGGTTCATCCGTCGTTACGGGATCTATTGATGGGGTCGAGGTCAGGGTGTTAGTGGACACGGGGGCATCGGCGACTATTATATCGGATCTCATTTACAACATTCTCCCTGTACAATGTCGTCCGCTGCTTCCAGTGGATGTGCCATTTTACGCCGCTAATGGGGGATCGTTGGGCATTATCGGTCAGATTAGGGCGTCTATTTGCATTGGGGATATCAAATTGTCGGGACCCGTTTTCGTTTCGTCCTCCCTGGCGGTTCCTTGTCTATTGGGCACTGATTTTTTGGCAAAAATGCCCATCAAAATTCTCATTGATCAGCGTTGCATTGAACTACCATCGGGTCGCCGTATTTCATTTTTGACGAACCCTACTGAAATTCGGACGGCGTGCGCTACGATACAAGCGTTAGCAACACAGACCGTGCACGTGCCCCCGGGTTCACAAATGTTAATTCCCCTCCGGTTGCGGAAACCATGGGTGAGGGAGACCTCGGATCAAGGCACGCTTTTGGGTCCTTCTAATAGGGCTGTTGGAGGTCTCGATTTGTCGGTGGCTCACACTTTGGTTGGGGCTGACAGGGATCCGTTTGTCATGGGTTTAAACGCTGGGTCGCGGCCGGCCGTCATTCAGCAGGGCACCGTGCTAGCTCACGCGGCACGGGTCCCTGCGGAAGAGCGGCTGGTTGCGCAGGCTGATCCGAGCCCCACGCAAAACGTTAATCCGAAGGAGGACCTCGAATGGGTCGATTCGCTGTGCGCGCGACACACAAATGCCGATGCTCTGTCGCGATTGTTGCCTTGTCACAAATGTGCGTGCTTATCGGGATCGGCGCGCTGTAACCGCCAGTTACGGAAGGTAGGGGGCATTGGTTGCGACCGCGGGCACACCAATTGGGGATGGTCCCGCTACCCCAGGGGGTCAGGACTCGCTGCTCTCACTGTCGCTGATTGAGTGGGGCCGTCTCCAAATGGCGGACAGCTCCCTGCTAGCATTGCGCCGCAGGACGGGGGGTTCCGAAGGTGACCATGAACGAACTGGCTCCTACGTACTTAAGCAAGGCCTGTTAATGAGATGGGACAGTTTGTCCCGGCGGCACGCGATTGTGGTGCCTTCTGCTGTGAGGGGAAAGTTGTCTTGGCCGCACACGAACGCCTCTTGCATTTGGGAGTTAACAAAACGCTTGCCCTGCTTCAGCGTGACTATTATTGGCCGGGAATGGGGAGTGACGTGGTGAATATTCTGAAGGGTTGTGTTGAGTGCGCCAGACGGAAACCACCGCCCGTGGCAGCTAATCCACCGCTGCAATCTATTCAGGTCTCGCGCACTAACGAGCTCGTTGCACTCGATATTCTGGGGCCTTTTCCAGTCACGCCTAGGGGTAATAAGTACCTGTTGGTGGGGGTCGAATATTTTACCCGGTGGCCTATGGCGTGGCCACTCGCCAACCAGTCGGCGGCGGCTGTGACGGACGCCTTTGTCCAGGGCTACGTCCTGGACAAGGGGGCTCCCGAACGCTTGCTGACCGACCAAGGGAAAAATTTTTCGAGTAAATTACTGCAAGAGGTGTGCGACCTGTTGGGTACTAAGAAGGTGCGTACCTCCCCGTACCACCCGCAGACGGACGGGATGGTGGAGAGGCTCCACAGGACATTGACTTCTATGCTGTGCCAGCAGGTGTGTGAGGCACATGTTGATTGGGACCTGCAGGTCCCTGGGGTCCTCGCCGCGTATAGAATGGCCCCCCATGCAGCTACGGGATTTTCCCCGTTTTATCTGATGTACGGTCGGGAAGCCGACCCGCCCATGGAAACGCAGCTGGGCCTGCCCGCACCACGAACTAATTCGAAATTGGCAGAGCATATTAAATTTAATATTCATAAGCTGACAGAGGCAAGGGAGGCCGCACGGCTTAATTCGCGGGCTCGCCAAATTGCAAACGAGCGGTTGCGTGCACGGAAGGTGTCCGTGCACAACTGGGAACCAGGTGACAGGGCCTGGCTGCATTGCCCTCAGGCACCTTTGGCTACGTCGCCTAAATTGTTGAAGCCATGGCGGGGACCCGTGGAGGTCGTGCGGGTTGCACGCCCCCAGTGCGTTCAGATAAAATGGGGAAAACGCCGTTGGTACGTCCACCCCTCCCGACTGAAACCGTTCTCGCCTCCATATGGCCTCCCCTTGTGTCGTGAGGGCCGAGCATGTGACGTGACCGACGACCCTAAGGGGGAAATGTCTTTGCCTGATCCTCACATGTCTCCGCCTGATCCGCTCCCAGGTGTCTCGGAACTGACAGCTGCCGACCACCGGCGGCCGGATCTTCGCGGCGGGGCCGGTCCTTCCAGGCCCGATCCGCGCCGTCTAGAGCTGCCGGAGCCACCGGACGGTCGCCAGCGTCCCGTCCCATACGACGGACCGGCCAGACGGACTCGCGCTAGGTCGCGCTACTTTTTATGACCTACCACGTGAGGAGTCGAGGCAGCCGGAGCGCCTCGTCACTGCGTTTAGTCACAGAGACACTTGGCGCGTTCGTTTTCTGGTGTTCGCTTTTATTGTGTTGTTCGTCGGGCTGTATATTGCTTCTTATTTAAGTGTTGTGTTGTGTTGTTGTTGTTGCGTTACGGGGCACACTGGGGGGTGGGTTTCTTTATTACTGCGTTGACGTTAGGTTGTGTTGTTGGTTAACAGCCGGGCCGGCTGCAAGCTATGTGGGAGGGGGTGATGTAGTGGTGATACGCGCTGGGATTAGGGATCGTATGCCAGCGCGTAATGATTGGCTGTGTATGTGGTGACGCGCGCTGACGGTGGAGGATCAGGGGTCAGCGCGGGGTCGTGGGTTACGGGGTACTGATTGGCTGTGGCCGGTGACGCGCTGAGAGGGAGTGACCGGGTGGCAGCGCGGTGTGATTGGTGGAGTAGTGTTAACACGCGCTGGGGAAAACGGATCGTAGAGAGAGTGCGTCGTGATTGGTTCACTAAGGAGCGATGCTCACGTCGACGTCCGCATCAGCTCCGTCTCTCGTGAGCAGGGGCTATAAAAGGGGATGCACACAGGCGTAAGGGCAGTATGTAACCAGCGAAGAATGAAGACGGGGATGAAGACATAGGGCCCTGCGGTACCTAGTCCCGCTGTCCTAACGGGACCGGGACTCTGTGTAACCCAGAGGCGAGTGTATTGTGTGTAGCCATAGGCATAGGGTCTACACGAGCCGAATGCATTGTGTGTAGCCAGAGGCATAGGGTCTACACGAGTCAAGTGTATTGTGTGTAGCCAGAGGCATAGGGTCTACACGAGTCAAGTGTATTGTGTGTAGCCAGAGGCATAGGTCTACACGAGTCAAGTGTATTGTGTGTAGCCAGAGGCATAGAGTCTACACGAGTTAAGTGGAGTGTATAGTCCAAAGAATAGAGACCACACGTTGTATTCTGACACGTCAAGATTTAATAAAAGTGTGTTACCCGTCAAGAAGTTCCTGCGTCATTTCCAATACTTCACATAGCTACCACTGCCCATCTAGTCAACAGTGGGATGGCTCTGCCGAGCTGTAAACAGGAGATGAGCACCAATCTCTCAATGCCCATTCGAGCAGCAGGAAATCACTCTTAATTTGACTATTTACTAAATGATAACACTGCACTGACATTCCTCAACCAAGGAAATATATGTTCCAATAATTATTTATTTTTGAAAGAGGGTGATAGTTCCTACTTGAAGGACGTGCCACTCCATTCGCCCGCTTATCAAATGAATTATTTTGTAAGGTAACTGCGTATGGAGTAACTGAAGGGTATGAATCATTAAGGTGTCTTATTCCGATACCACGAGCCTCGCGCATATCGATGAATAATACATCACACCCACGTGTCTTATTTGGGCTCTATGAGCCTCAGGCAAACAAAACTTAAACGATTAGAACCACAAGGGAGGCCTTGGCTCTCTGAGCCTCGGGCAATATTATGAAACTATCCAAATCACAAGGGAGCCTTTGTCTGGATCTATAAGCTTCAACCGATATTATCTATTCGAACCACAAGGGAGTCTTTGTCTGGCTCTATGAGCCCCAACCAACATTGACTCTCAGAATCACAACGGAGCCTTTGTCTGGTCCTATGCATCTCAGGAATGAAGCGCTTATATTTTCATTCCTAATATGTTGTTGGTCCTGTTTAATATCAAATTGCTACGCAGTTGTTGGTTTAAAATACGTTTCTAGAGAAGAGCGAATGTCTGATCGTCTGTTGTTGCAGTTGTTGGTTACATGCCAGTGTCTTTGCTGCACATGGCCTTTACCCATCACTGTGGACCCAGTGAGGGTTGGTGGAACACAAAGTCACTGGTGAAACTCCCTAGCCGTGTGTGGCGTCAGGGTCGCAATCTCCAAGCCTTTGGCCAGGGTATGATGTCAGAACAGCAAGTGGGGTCATCTCCATATGCTTCCTACCATCACGGAAATTAAGTGTTACTTCCCCTCACGTGCGTGTGGGTATTCTCGGGTACTCCGGGCTTGTCTCTCACGTGTATTCTCAACACTTCTCGAATAGAATTGGCAAAACTTCTCCCAACGTAGAGCTCGGGCAATTTTTTGGAAGGACCGTTTCTGGCCTCCTTGCTCCCCAAATGCTCGTCTCTTTGTTTCCCCTGCACCTCCGTTTTAGATTACTAAAAATCCGTGCCACGTGAGAAATTCCGCAGCAAAGTTTGATCTACTATCTGCATGCATGAAGCCGCAATATGCAAACGAAATATTGCTATTGCCGTCGCACAGCTGTGTCAGAAGAACTTCTACACAAGTCAAACGTAATCCCTTCGTGCTTTACCGAGTTACACATTCACACCTCGTACCCAGCTCTGCCGAATTAAACATTGCAGGCTTGATTCCCATCGTCTTTTTGGCAGATCTATTGGCAGTCTCGTGAATAATTAAATAAACCACTGCAAGTAAAAATCCGCCAATTTCTGTCGGATTGCATAGAACCACGCGGCCACCGTCGTCATGGATGATGCGGCTCGACATGGAACCTGGCACGCTCATCGAGGCGCTCGTGCCTCTGACACCACGAAATCCAATGATGATAACGAACAAAAAGCAACACTTCCCTCAGTAACACCGCGTGCCCTTTAATCCAGAAAAAAACGTAAAGAATCGTCAACATTACGGGCAATGACGCAATGGTGGAGCAGAATTTTCAGGTAGGGGGGGAACCCCTCCAGCAATGAAAAATGATAGGAGTTGTTAGTAAGTAAGGACTTGTCCCTTGCTTTTTATTCGTCGCGTGTGCGGCGATGGCACAGCCATCGATCGTGGTCGCATTCGTGTACTGTATAGGCAACTGCGCAACAATTCTGAGTCACTTATAACTGCTTTGCCGTTACTTTTTTGCCATTATGGACTCAGACTATTGTCCTATCATCTCATAGAGTCCCTGGCACGTAATAATATGCTACAAAGTGGCAGTGGGATTCGCAAAATACCGATTCATTACTAATAAACCCCAATGATCCGATCAATATTCGGGATTTCGATCGGATCATTGGGGGGGGGGGGCACGTGCCACCCACCCCCCACCCCCACTAGCTCCGCCAGTGGCAATGACCAATCTTCTTCATAGCACAATGTTGATCATCTTGCTAAGGAGGTATGGAAGAGCTCGGTTTTCTTTTCTGTGCCAAAGTCTTAGTTTTTACCTCTGCACAACCATTACGGGCGCTATGCAACGCGTGAATTCGGTCGCAGCTGGACTCCCGCTAGAGTACCCAGTTACAACCTCATTGCTGCGCCCGACAGAACTCAGATTGAAGCACCAGTAGGGGAGATCGATGATCGAGCACTCACCGATTCATTCCATCACTCGCTCACTCAGAGGCAGTCAGTCTCTTCTTCATCACTGTGAAAGAAGCGAGATTCAAATTGTCCCACTTGAGCCTGTGGTAACGACATGTTAGGTTGTGAGAAATATGTAAAAGATAACAGGGGGGGGGGTAGTGGTTTAAACCACGCCAATGCTGCACATGAACAGGAAGGAGGAAACGGGTGAAAGGTGAGGGCAAGGCACATGGGAGAGGCACGTGGGAGTGCAAGGTACGTGAGAGGCACGTGGGAGTGCGAGGTACGTGAAAGGCACGTGGGGTACGAGGTACGTGGGGATACGAGGCAGGTGAGAGTGCGAGGTACGTGAGAGGCACGTGGGGGCACGAGGTACGTGAGAGGCTCGTGGGGGTACGAGGCACGTGAGAGGCAGGTGGGAGTGCGAGGTACGTGAGAGGCACGTGGGGTACGAGGTACGTGAGAAGCACGTGGGGGTACGAGGTACGTGAGAGGCAGGTGGGAAGGAGAGGCACAGGAGGAGAAGGGAGAAAAACAACCACCACGCTGTTGGGC
>NW_024705286.1:36850-56351 GCF_018977255.1 Callorhinchus milii | reverse complement strand
TGTTAAAGAAGCACTAAGACAGAATGGCTACAATAATGCTCAAATTAACATAGCACTAAAAGCCAAATCACGATCGCAAAGCAACACTGCTGAAAGCGATCAGATTATTAAAACAATAAAAATACCATTTATCTCAGGAGTAACTGATAAATTAGCCCGTGTTTTGCAAAAGCAAAACATTACAGTAAGATTTGGTACAGTACACAAAATTCAACAACTAGTAACGTGCACTAAAGACGAATTACCTAAATTATCAACAGAAGGTGTATATCGGATTAATTGTGTATGTGGCAGATGCTATATTGGACAGACAGGGCGTAACGTTAGTGTAAGACTAAAAGAACACCAGAGAAATATTAAACTATCACAAACACAACTCTCGGCAGTAGCAGAACATGCATGCCAACAGGGACACTCAATTGATTTTGACAACGTGGAAGTGTTGTGTAAAACTAGTTACTACTGGCAAAGACTAATTAGAGAATCGATTGAAATTGAGAGAAACAGCAATAACTTTAATCGCTCAGACAGCTACAGGCTTAGTGCGGCCTGGAAGCGTATTATTAAATAAGATACATTACAATTACTTATAAGGGTAACAACCACTAACTGATTACTAATGTAGCATAATCACAATAAAACACATTCCAAATGATTACTAATCTACAACTCGCATCGTAACAATAGCCTGATTACTAATCTAGTATATAATTACAATCACTCCCCCCTTGAATCTTTGCACCTGATGAGTTAATGAGTTAATGATGACGTCACCCTGCTGCTGCTCTATATAAGAACGGGAGACACAGCAGAGCCTTACCATTCTGGCGAATTGCCCGATGATGCTGGTTGCAATTACCAGCGAAACGTCGTACTCAAATTGTAAATGTTGTGGCTTCAACACACCGGTGGGCTAAAGCAGTGAACTATTTGTCTTTGTCAACGTGACACATTTTTACTGATTGGCCGTGTCGGGTGGTGGAGGGTTACGACACATTTATAAATAAACGCGATCTAAACCCAAAAACGTTGATTATGATGTTGATGATACTGTGCAAGACTGAAAATTGTTATTATTGTTAAAGTCAGATTAATATCACATTAGATCCTAGATCAGATTAAGATCAAATTATTTTACGTTGCATTTAAGTTGCATTGCAAGTCAATAAGATTTACCTTTAACTCGTTGTGCCACCTATGCCTTGATGTCACGGTTGACCAGCACATGGGGCTCAATCCACAGCAGACAAAAGGCTGGATCCAAGGCAGCTGCTTTCAGGTAGACTGTGTCTGAAAAGGGGGCAGTGATCCCTTCTTGAGACTGGGCCATTTTCACATTAATGAAGATCCCAAGAAATCTTTTTTCCAGGGATGCCTGCAGACCTCTGACCAGGCCGCTCAGGAAACGAACTTGAGGCTTCAGCTTCTCAAGATGGTGATTGAGGGACAAGACGGATGGAACAACTGCACTGATTGTAATGACTTTCTCCCCCTGTGTCAAATCAGTTGCTTCTCCGAACGGTGTCAAGATGTCCACCAACTCCTTCAGCAGATTCCACTCTCGTAGTGTGAATGACAGTTCTTTATGCCCGGCCTTCTCAAGAACTGCGCAGAGCTTTTGCTGATCACAATGAAGGACTGCTTTCACCTGCCGCAGTGTAGAATTCCACCTCGTGCTCACTGCAGCAGGGATGCCTCTGTGCTCCCCAAATTCACCATCGAATATGTCTTTAAACGTTGTGCTTGTGTGGAGCAGGGAGCTAAGTTTTGATAACTTGGAGAGAGAAGGACATGCCGCTTTTGTTTCTTTCAAACCGTCTCCCACCACCAGCTGCAATGTGTGTGCAAAACACTGCAGGCGCTGTTTCTTTGCCATAGCAGCATCGACGGTTTGCTGGTCTTCTAGGGTTAAGTCATGCCATAGCTCAGGATCATCAAGATTATCTCCAGCATCATCATCTTCCTCCTGTTCGCTGGGGAAGCAGATCGTAAATGCCTTGCACATGTTAGCAGCATTGTCACTAATGATATAGTCCAATTTAGCTTTGATGTTGTATTCATCACATATTGCCTCAAATTGGTCACAGATGCGCTCCGCTGTGTGAGAGCCTTTGAAGCGGTTGCAGGCCAAGAGATTTGTCTTTAGCTGTACCCTCTCTGCATCTCTCTCCATCCAGTGCACAGTGACATCAAGGAATCCCCTCATCTTTCGATCAGACCAAATGTCCACAGTGACTGAAACATGGTCAGTGTTGCTCAATTGAGTTTTTAAATTTGAACGTCTCTCCTCAGCAAGGCTCTCTGTTTTTGTGGTCAGCGTTCGGCGACAGACTGGGGTATACTTGCTGTCCAGCACAGCCAGAAAGTGACGAAAGCTCTTATTTTCCACAATAGATAGAGGAAAATTGCAATCAATAATCAAGTCAGACAGTATCGCATTGGAGATGGCCTTCTGCTGTGGGTGGCTCATGCTGTAACGCCCTACACGAGTGTCCAGGAATTGTGAAATTGAAGGCTGTTGTGGTTCATCTACGATGCTTTTGTTCATCTGGTATTCTTCATACCTGTAACAGAAAAGAATATGAAACAGATGTCAGAAAATCCCTTATAGCCACACATGTTGTATTTGAAACTACTCTTTACTCATATCAATGTTGTTGTGTTAATATTCATTGTCTATTGTACACTACGGTATATGATAATACATTTCAGTTTCAGTGTATGCAATATTAAGAATATTTTCACTGCTTCAAAAGTCATAAGAAAGCCCTTTCCCTCAAGAAACTGAAGTCATATGCTTTATAGCAGTGGTTTTCAAAGTGGGGACGGGGACCCCTGGGTGCCGCGAGGGGGTGCTAGGGGGGCCATGGCAAGTTGGCATGAAAAGTATAGCAAAACAAAATAATTGAATAAATTAAATAAGTAAAATAAACCAAATTAAACCAAAAATAAGCTAAACAATATCCCCGTTAGTTAAGAACTCCACTATAATAATATATTGCATCTCTGAACATTACTACTATAATCGTTATTATTTTATTATATACTGTATATATCCCAGTGGTGCGCTGCCTCACAGACCTAGACTACGGTAGCACGCTATGTCCATGCGCTGCCTGCTGTTTGGGCATGATATGAAAAGGGAAGGCTAATGGTGGATCTTCTGTGACTGTGTCATTTTCCTCTTTACAGTGTATATGTCTTACTATGTTTCCTGTTGTACTTGGATGGGTTTAGGGATGCACCAACTCCATCGAGTTGTGAAAGGAGGTGCACAGAAAAAAGAGTGTGGCACGGCCCATGTCAGGGGGGCCTTGGCTGGAATCTACTGGTATATGGGGGGCCTTGTCATGGTAAAGTTTGGGAACCCCTGCTTTATAGTTCACTCTCTCCTGCACACCAGATTCCATGGTGCCTTGCTGCATCACACAGCAATTGCAGGTCTACTGCTGCCTCATTCATTGTTTAATTGTGATAGTTTATGTCTTCAGCGACAGTTCAGCTTAGTTGTGATTAACCAAAATTACATAAACGACCTCAATGAGGCAGCACACCAGCCACTCTGAAACTGAACGATTGAAAGAGTAAAACTGGAAGGCCTGTTTTTGTCTCATGTGTGTTGGAGAGACTGAGATATACATTTGTGTTTATCCGTCTAGCAGCAAGGTAGAAATGATACTTTAAAACGGACGTTGACATGATGTTGAAGAGGTTTTCCATCTGAGTGTGCTACACTCATGTACCTCATATAATCGGGGTTCAAAAATCCCTATTTTTGTAAGCATTAACCAGCAAGGGAGACGTGCGTTTACTGTCTCGTTGATACAGTAAATATGCAGCAGCTAGTAAGTTACGGTACATCCGATAAGGTGCTTAGCATTCGTTCAAAACTTACCTTTCTTTGTGCAACTTTAGGTGTCGAACAAAGTTAGACGTTGTGGCAGCACCGTCTGTAATCTTCGACCCGCATGTTTTGCAAATTGCAACTCGTTTTTTGTCGACTACATCGTAATTTTTATAGCCAAACGAAACTATCTTCGGTATCATTTTGCCAACTGGCGCATTGTTGCTTGTTGCGCTTCATTGGTTGTCTTGCAATGTGCCTGCTTAGATGCTGTCCAATCAAAACAACGTGGGACTACAGTGATTGGATGTCGTGCAGGCAGCGCGCGTGCTCTCTGCATGCATACAGGTGGTGCACATTTTTTTCACAAATGCAGATAAACTGAGAGCGGCGCGGCCGTGTGAACATTTTTTCCCCCAGTTTTCATGGGAAGTAGCAAGTCTTCTCGAGTCAAAAGGCGCAAGTCCAAGTGAAGTCACGAGTCATTGATGTTAAAGTCCAAGTCGATTGCAAGTCTTTGTACATTTTGTCGAGTCGAGTCTGAAGTCATCAAATTCATGACTCGAGTCTGACTCGAGTCCAAGTCACATGACTCGAGTCCACACCTCTGGCTCACTCACTCCACATCGAACAGCCCCCCTAATTAATAATCATAAGGTGACGTCCTCCAAATGGACACCTCCCCCCATTCATAATAATTAGCGCTGACGTCACTCCACATGGGGGGCCGAGGTGCCTCCTCCCCCCTCCTCAGCGTTAACTTACAAACCTCACTACAAAGGCAAACCCTCAAGTCAAGCAATCTCCGTAATGCTATTGAGACATCAAAGTAAAAAGGACGTCATGATGAACAAGGGATTATAACCTTAAAATGAAATAGGTCTGTGTCACTGCGCCCTTACAAATTGCACACGCATTAATGCAATGAATATCACGTCGCGGTCTGCTTTTTGCTTGCAAGTTTCAGATTAACTGCAATACACCCGTCCTTGGACGGGCTAAAGGCTAGTTGTAAATAATTGAGCAGTTTTACATACAGTGAGGGAAAAAAGTATTTGATCCCCTGCTGATTTTGTACGTTTGCCCACTGACAAAGAAATGATCAGTCTATAATTTTATGGTAGGTTTATTTGAACAGTGAGAGACAGAATAACAACAACAAAATCCAGAAAAAACGCATGTCAAAATTTTATAAATTGATTTGCATTTCAACGAGGGAAATAAGTATTTGACCCCTCTGAAAAACATGACTTAGTACTTGGTGGCAAAACCCTTGTTGGCAATCACAGAGGTCAGACGTTTCTTGTAGTTGACCACCAGGTTTGCACACATCTCAGGAGGGATTTTGTCCCACTCCTCTTTGCAGATCTTCTCCAAGTCATTAAGGTTTCGAGGCTGACGTTTGGCAACTCGAACCTTCAGCTCCCTCCACAGATTTTCTATTGGATTAAGGTCTGGAGACTGACTAGGCCACTCCAGGACCTGAATGTGCTTCTTCTTGAGCCACTCCTTTGTTACCTTGGCCGTGTGTTTTGGGTCATTGTCATGCTGGAATACCCATCCACGACCCATTTTCAATGCCCTGGCTGAGGGAAGGAGGTTTTCACCCAAGATTTGACGGTACATGGCCCCGTCCATCGTCCCTTTGATGCGGTGAAGTTGTCCTGTCCCCTTAGCAGAAAAACACCCCCAAAGCATAATGTTTCCACCTCCATGTTTGACGGTGGGGATGGTGTTCTTGGGGTCATAGGCAGCATTCCTCCTCCTCCAAACACAGGAGTTGAGTTGATGCCAAAGAGCTCCATTTTGGTCTCATCTGACCACAAACACTTTCACCCAGTTGTCCTCTGAATCATTGACAAACTTCAGACGGGCATGTATATGTGCTTTCTTGAGCAGAGGGATCTTGCGGGCGCTGCAGGATTTCAGTCCTTTACGGCGTACTGTGTTACCAACTGTTTTCTTGGTGTCTATGGTCCCAGTTGCCTTGAGATAATTGACAAGATTCTCCCGTGTATTTCTGGGCGGATTCCTCACCGTTCTCATGATCATTGCAACTCCACGAGGTGAGATTTGCATGGAGCCCCAGGCCGAGGGAGATTGACAGTTCTTTTGTGTTTCTTACATTTGCGAATAATCGCACCAACTGTTGTCACCTTCTCACCAAGCTGCTTGGCGATGGACTTGTAGCCCATTCCAGCCTTGTGTAGGTCTACAATCTTGTCCCTGACATTCTTGGAGAGCTCTTTGGTCTTGGCCATGGTGGAGAGTTTGGAATCTGATTGATTGATTGCTTCTGTGAACAGGTGTCTTTTATACAGGTAACAAGCTCAGATTAGGAGCACTCCCTTTAAGAGTGTGCTCCTAATCTCAGCTTGTTACCTATATAAAAGACACCTGGGATCCAGAAATCTTTCTGATTGAGAGGGGGTCAAATACTTATTTCCCTCATTGAAATGCAAATCAATTTATAAAATTTTGACATGCGTTTTTTCTGGATTTTGTTGTTGTTATTCTGTCTCTCACTGTTCAAATAAACCTACCATTAAAATTATAGACTGATAATTTCTTTGTCAGTGGGCAAACATACAAAATCAGCAGGGGATCAAATACTTTGTTCCCTCACTGTATATAAATTGCATTGGCATATGTGGTCATTGACACGGTAAAACTAGTCAAGATGGTGTGGTGGTGTTGCAGTGTCAAGAAAAGTGCTTCATGGTGTCTTAAACTCTCTTCTCATTTGACAGCAATTGGAGAGTACAGCCATGTCTTTAGCTGCATGCAGTGAGGCATGGGGCGTCTGCGAGAATGCCGGCAATTCACGGAGCAAGACCAGAGGTCGAGCCATGCTGCCCACGTCTAGAGAGGTATTTGTGTGCTTGAATAATAATAGTGAAAATTATTGTACAGGCAGACCTTGCTTAGCGCTCAAAATGTGTATGCTGGAGAAGTGGCCACTAATCAAATCGGCGCATAAAGGAGTTCATTAGACAATTGTATATATGGGGATGCATTCCCAACAGCTTTAATTCTTACATGTGTAATGCGAGCGTAGGCTGGGGCTTCGCCGCCCCAGCCCCTAACCCATCCAGGCGACACGAGCCATCGGGGGAAGGGTTCAAGGGTGGAGCCCGCGGGCGCTAGGGGGTGGTATTATCTGGAAAGTTCTCAAGGGGTGTGGTGAAGGGCAGAGTCTGGGTGACGCGGGAAGGGGATATAATGGAGAGCCGGAAGGGGCTCGAGGTCAGTTGGTGAGAGCTGGAAGCTGGACCACGTCGCGGGTCTCCGTGAGCCATCGGCCACGTGGCGACGCGGAGACGGCTCCCAGCGCGCCGTCTGCCAGCGGTGCGCGGGAGCGGGGAAGCGGGACGCCAGCTCACGCGACGCGCCGCGGAACGTCCGAGAGAGCGGAACGCGAGCTGTCCATATAACGAAGAAATAAACAGACGGAGACACAGTCGCTTCTTTTTGGTTCTTTCGGTAAAGTCACGTAGAAGGGAAATAATAAAATAATAAAAATAAAACATAATAAAATACAATTTTCACGACGTTTCGGCCACAACGCAAGCAGCCGTCCTCAGGTGAAGAACAGGTCTGTCGGGGAGACAGCGTCTGAATGAACACAGTCGCTTGTCGTCGACCTGTATTATTGCACATGTATGAGCAATATATGAGGGCTTCATTGAGGTATTGGTAACAGCACTAATAATACAGATGCTAAAACTTCTTTTGAATAAGTAATATTTTAAAATACTTTTTTTTAAACACGCTTTAATGAAATGTACCGTATGAGTAATGGCAGAACTCCACAACTCCAGGAAGTGGCCCCGAGGCTTGCCATAATGTAAGGGACCGTGGTCAATTACAGCCTACGTAAGTTGAGCGTTGACAATTAGACCCAAGCCGAAACATAACATATAAAAAAGATTGTTTCAAAATATATATTTTATTTTTTTGATAGAATATAGTATTGTCATTGATACGGCTATTTTAATACACACAATGGACTGGAAGGACAAGATTAAAGGGCTCGTATAATGCACATGCATAATGTACGTTGACTCATTAATCGCCCCCCCTCCACTTTACGCAAGAGCGTGAAGTGTGGTCACCACATCTACGCCTCTATATAAGGAACAAAACAGGTGGACTTCTCCACAAATCTGTCTGTCGCCTGATGAAGCTAGTTGTAATACTGGCAAAACATCGTACTCAGATTGTAAATGTTGTGGCTTGGCTCTCCAACACACCAGTGTGCTGTACTAGTGACAAATTGGCATGTTCTGTTTACATTACAACCCTTACTAGTTGGCTGTGTCGGGTGGTGGTGGATTTTAACGACACATATATTTACACGATCTAACAAAACAAACCTCTTATGGATGATATTCGTCGTGAAAGCCTACATGTTAAACGGGATATTCGATGTCCCCTGTGAAGCCGATGGCGTTTATTTTACGGCTCGTACATCTTAGTATTAACCAGGACGGCCTGTCGGAATAGAACCGCAAACCTCTGCAACAAGTGGCAAATGCACTACCGCTGAGCCACGTCAATTATTTTATTCATAAACTTAGGTTTCCACGGCCAGCGTTATGATGCATAGTTGATTTGTGGGCTTAATTGAGGAGTGTGTATGTTCTCCACCTGCTGTACATGGACGACTCGTAGACTGAACTCTTAGTAAGGGCTTGCGCCAGTTTATTAACACAGAGGTAACACAACACACCAGAGGTAGGTGTCCCTACACTCAGTCCTTGACGCGGACGTCAGGCTCTATCTATTCCTAGCCTGGGCTATCTCTTGGCCTCTCACTCGAGTTGGGATGGGGGCTTATCCAACACCACCCGACCGAGGAGAGCAGCACCCCACGTAATCTTAACCGGCTCTTGCAGACTTCTCTGAGCCCTACCCCTGGCTGTATCTTCGGCTCTCCTACTCGTAGAACCCGGACGGGGGGTCAGCCAACACCGTCCGGTCACGAGCAGGAGAGACCTTAAGACGCTCACCATCCCGGGCTCCCACAACAACCCCGCTTTCGCCACGGGGTCCCCCTTAAGTATTTCCCGTGACATGACGTCATTGCGCCTCACAGCGCTCATGATGTCATGTCGTCATACTACTCTACACATGTGTAGTGAGTGACATTGGGGATGTAACTGTATGGTGCCAGACAGCATCGTGTGTGTTGCAGAGTGATGCCGGCTCTAGCAGAGCACGGCGTGCGATGCACTGTGTTGCCTCTGAAGAAGAACTTCTGCAACTCAGTTGGACTCACTACACATGGATTTCCTCCCATAAAATAAAAAACCCCTTCCAATTGAACATGTATTGCTCATCTATCCCAATGCTGGAAATTACTTGCAAAATTACTGAATTCGGATGACACATGCAATCATCATCCCCTCCTGCTGCCAAAAAAATGGCATGACCCTCGTTAAAAATATTTTTGAGACTTAGGATTTTCTGGGTCAGGAAGTGTAACAATAATAAAAATGTCCTTGTCCCTAACTCTTGTTTCTGTCCTCCTGACAGGTGGAGGTGAATGTGAGTGTGCGCCACATGTACCTGTACAGCCGCGAGGTGCGTGGGGTGGTGGCACGTCTCCGCGCCGAGTGTGGGTCACTGTCCGTGCACGCAGTTGCCTTGGCCCACACTCAAGGTGATCTGAACAAGGCCTTGGGACACGTTCGTAATGAGAAACAGGCAAATGTGCAAGCATCTAGCATGCGATCGCGACGACCTACACGTGAGGTGGTAAGTCTTGAATAATAATAATTTAGTTGACAGTAATACCCCGGTTTATGTCAGGGATGCTTTTCTTAAATGTGCGACAACGAATACCGAAACGACGTAAATCAACGCAATTTTGCCACGAGGACTAAACAATGCTGAAGCCGTGTTAATGCGTGCATCTTCATCCTAGACGTATCCGCAACATTACATTCAATTACTAAAAATACTACACTCAATACTAGTTTCGGCAGTAAACGTTAAAACATTATTAGCAGTACATTATGAAAATAAAATCACTAAAATATCATGCGTAATTACTATATTGTACTCCATAGTACAGAACATTTCTTTATGCGCGATGCAAAGTAGTTTGTGTACAGGGTTAGGTGGAGGTGAAGGTTGAGAGGCGACAGTTACGAGAAAGGGCAGACGATGCTGTCAGGACATGAGTGTGGGTTGAGGCAATGCTAGTCGGGTAGCGGTGGTGTTGATAATGAAGTGACAACGTATTTTCTAAACGATATAAAAGGGGGAGGTGTAAAATCGCAAGGCTTACAGCGCAAGGCTATCACGAAGGCGCAGTACAGCACATACAGTAGTCTGCAGTAGCTACATGTTGTGATGTTGCTTTGTGGAATGCCAATTGAGGAATTTGTCGGTCATTTGTGAATTTGGAAAATTTGAACCGTGACAGCAACACACATTGGCCTACTCTTATCAAACTAGCTTCTTTGCCCATCCTAGGACGGAAGCTGTAATATTTACGAAAAAAATTAGCAGAGTATAATTGTATTTTGTGTTAATTGAATGGCAGTGAATCTTGCACGAAATTATGTCATAAAACACTTCACTGCATTTCACTGTAGCACTGTATATAGCTGACCTTCAATTTGTTCTAATTCACTGCTCTGATACTTTATTATTTTCTGCTTTCGGTCGCTGGGGTGCAAATAAATTGGATTGCAATACAATATCTGGAAAATCACCGAGAAATGTCTATGTAACCAAAATGTAGAAGCATAAATTAGACTTATCTTAGGAAAAAATATAGACCCCAAATCCAATTTGTTGCCACGTAGAATTATTTATTAGATTCATTTTAAATAAAGAAACGTGAAACTTAAAGCGAATTTGCAACAAATAATAATTCTGCTCTACCTTAATGACGGGGGTGCGGCATGTGGAGTGACGTCACGCGCGGGACACAAACACCCTAATTAATAATCATGAGCGGATGACGTCACTGATGTGGACCACGCCACCCACCCCCTCATTAATAATCAAGAGTGGATGATGTCATTCCACATGGAGTTCCCCCCCCTGATCAATAATCATGAGCGGATTCCGTCACTCCACATGGAGCTCCCCCCCTTCATCAATGATCATGGAATGATGATGTCACTCATGTGGACCCTGGCCCCACCCCCTCATTAATAATCATGAGCGGGTCTTTATTTTCGATTGAATATTTCAGATTAACTGCAATACACCCGTCCTTGGACGGGCTATAGGCTACTTTTATAATAATTTAGAAGCAAAAATTAGACTTACCTTTTGTTTCAAGTGCTGAAGAAATAAATAAAGACACCAAATACACTTTGTTGCTGCGTAGAAATATTGATTTGATTACATTTCAATAAAGAAACGTCAAATTTAAAGTTAATTTGCGTAAAACAAATTATTTCCAATCAACCTGCGGGAATGTAAAAATCCACCCGCTCATGATTATGAATGAGGGGGGGGTGTCTCTTTTGCAGTGACGTCACGTACGGATGTAGCACTGCTGCGTATATTTATTTTTTACTTTCTGTAAAGAAACGTCATATTTGAAGCAACTTTGCGAAAAAACTATCTTTCCACTCGGCCTTCCGCGTGAGTGTAAAAATCCACCCGCTCATGATTATTTTATTATTAATGACGGGGGAGGGGGTATGTGGAGTGACGTCACGTGCATTACACACATTTCTGGGCTATTATAGTAGTAATGCCATCAGCGGGAATTATAACGTCCACTGTGAAGCGTCACTTTCATGTAAATTGCATCATCAGAATCGCTGATTTAGATCTCTGTATCGCGAGAAGACAGCTCAAAGTGGTCCATGGGCGACCGGGATTTTGCTTTGGTGGCCATTGGACTTTGGAACTCTTTGTCAAAGTTGGTCAGGGAGTCTAGTTCAGTTTGGGCCTTCAGGTCCCCCTAAAAATATTTATCTTTTAAGAAAGCATCTCGAATTTTAACTTAGCCACTTCTTACCCCCCCCCCCCCATTGTAAGGCACCTTGATGTTTTATGCATGGGGTCAGTAAAAGAGAAAAAGCAGAAAGAGAAGTGTTGTGAGCTGCGGTCCTGAGTGAATGTGTGTAGCTCGGTGAGTGAGCGTGTGGGTGATTTGCCACAGTGTAATGGTTAGCACACTGGATTTGCGATGATCCTAAGGTCACCAGTTTGTTTCTATGGCAGTTGAAACAACGGTGCAAGTCTCTCGAATTCCCCCCCTCCACTTGTGTAAGAACTCATCATTCATTCGTCGGAAATGTAAAAAAACAATTCAGGACCTGACTGTGACTCAGTGTGGATTTCCTGGACTAAGTCTATTTTATTATTATAAAGAATTAAAGGGGCTGTTTGACACGACTAGAGAGCTGGCTTGCACTGCAGGGAACTTAATATTCAACTTGGATTCCGCAACCCTCAATGGCCATTTTAAGTTAAATTTGTGCATGTAAGACTCGCACAAACAACCATACCCAGAAACCCATAGACCCCAACAGAGACCCATACATTCCTACAGACACTCAGACTCACACAGAGACCCCATACTCACAGAGACCCATAGCCTCACACAGAGATCCATACACTCAAAGGCCCAAAAACTCACACAGAAATCTATAGATTCGCACAGAGGTCAATAGAATTAGAATTTGAATATTTATTTATACTGGATGCATCTGATGAGCTATAACGATCTGTTTTCACAGACGTCCAATCTTGTGGGTCAGAAAATAACAAAAATACGATACAAAAACATCACAGGAAAGGTAAACAAATTGTTTCGAAATATACAAATTAAACTGAACTCTTTTTATCTTACCATAGACTCATACAAACATGTTGGACTCGCACAGAGACCTTAACCACTAAACCTCGAACAATTAAAACCCTCTAAACCCCTAACTATCTAAATCCATAACCATCTAAACCGCTAACCCTCTCAACCCATTTACCCTTACAACCCTAATCTTTAAACCCCTCGCCCTCTAAAAGCTTAAACTCTAAACCCCAAAACTCTAACCATCTCAACCCCTAACCCTCTAAATTCCTATACCCCTAACCCTCAACCCCTTTACCCTTAAAACCCTAACCCACCAAAACCCTCACTCTCTAAACCCCTTATTCTTTTAACCCTAACCGTCTAAGCCATTAAAAACCAAAACTTCGAAACCCTCTGAATCCCTAACCCTCTAAACCTTGAAACCCTAACCTTCTAAAACCCTAAATCCTTAACATTCTAAATACCAACCAATCTAAACCACTACCCTCTAAAGAACTAACCCTCTAGACCCCTAACCCTCTGAACTCATAACCTCCTAAATCCTCAACCTCTAAAACCCTAACCCTCAAACCCCTAACGTTCTAAAACCCTAAATCTGTAACCTAATCCCAACACATTTAAACCCCAACCCTCTAAAGAACGAACCCTCTCGACACCTAACCCTTAAAACACCTATGCCCCTAAAATGCAACCCTCTAAACACATAATCCACTACACCCGGAACCCTCTAAACCCATAAAGGTTTTTTTTTGTTAGATTATGTAAATATAAACGTGTCGTTAAACCAACCACCACCTGAAACAGCCAATTAGTAAAATTTGTCACATCAACAAAAAGTGCCATTTAGTGTTGGAGACTAAACCAAAAAAAACCTTTATTATGGACAATATTAGTTGTGAAAGTCTACGTGTTAAACCCTCAACTCTCAAACCACTAAACCCGTAACACTGTAAATCACTAACCCTTGAAACCCCGATACCTCTAAACCCCTAAACACATACCCTTATAACCTCAACTACTAACCATCTAAACCATTCAACATCCAACAATCGAAACACAAAAACCTCTAAACACGTAACTCTCTAAACCCCTAACCCTCTAAAACCCATAAACCTCTAAACACGTAACTCTCTAAACCCTCTAAACTCAAAACGTTCTAAACTCTAACCCTCTAAACACCAAATCCTCTGAAGGACTTTCCCCTTAAGACCCCAACCGTCTAAACACCTCACCCTATAAAACGGCAACCCATAAACCCCCAACACTCTTAACTGCCTAAACCCTTAACCTTATAAACCCCAAACCGTCGAAACCCCTAAACCTGTAAAACCGTAACCCACTAAACCCCTCACCTTATAAACCCCTAATCCCCTAAACATCAAAACCTCTAAACCCATAACCTTCTAAAACTCTTCTGTGAACAGGTGTCTTTTATACAGGTAACAAGCCGAGATTAGGAGCACTCCCTTTAAGAGTGTGCTCCTAATCTCAGCTCGTTACCTGTATAAAAGACACCTGGGAGCCAGAAATCTTTCTGATTGAGAGGGGGTCAAATACTTATTTCCCTCATTAAAATGCAAATCAAGTTATAACATTTTTGACGTGCGTTTTTCTGGATTTTGTTGTTATTCTGTCTTTCACTGTTCAAATAAACCTACCATTAAAATTATAGACTGATCATTTCTTTGTCAGTGGGCAAACGTACAAAATCAGCAGGGGATCAAATACTTTTCTCCCTCACTGTAAACCCAAAACCCTATAAACTCCTAACCCTCTAAACCCCTTTAACCTCTAAACTCCTTTACCCTTAAACCCCTTTACCCTGAAAACCCTAACCCTCTAAAACCCTTTACCCCAAATAGACTTATCCTCTAAACACCTAACCCTCTAAACCCCAACCCTCTAAACCCCTAACTCTCGAATCCCCTCAACCCCTAAACCCTATAACCCTCGAAATCCCTAAACCTCTAAACCCTTATCCCTGAAATAACCCAAAACCTCTAAACCCTTAACTTTATAAATCCCTAACCCTCTAAACCCCTAACCCTTTGTGTGGAATGTGGTGGGGGTGGGATCATGGGGTGGGTGGGTGCAATGTGTGTGTGGTGTGCGTTGGGTGGTGGGTATCACAGGGGGGTGAATGGGTGCAGGGTGTGTGTGGTGGGTATGGTGGTAGTGGTTGTGGTTCACAACGATCCGTGACCACCACCACCACCTCTACTGTGTGGTGGACCGGCCACCACACAGCAGCATGCGTCGGAGGAGTGAACGGATGGTTCTCCCTATGCGGGCCAGACTCCCTCGCTTCCTCTTCTCTTCCTGCATCACTATCACCTGATCCTCTTTCCTTGTCATCTCCTTCTCCACCAATGTCTCCTCCATCTGCACCACCATCTCCTCCTCCTGCTCCTTCGTCCATACCTCCTCTGTCTCCCCCCTCATCTCTTCTTCCTGCACCACCAGCTCCTCCACCAGGGTCTCCTCCTCCTGCACCACCAGCTCCTCCACCAGGGTCTCCTCCTCCTGCACCACCAGCTCCTCCACCAGGGTCTCCTCCTCCTGCACCACCAGCTCCTCCACCAGGGTCTCCTCCTCCTGCACCACCAGCTCCTCCACCAGGGTCTCCTCCTCCTGCACCACCAGCTCCTCCACCAGGGTCTCCTCCTGCACCAACAGCTCCTCCACCGGAGTCTCCTCCTCCTGCACCACCAGCTCTTCCACCAGGGTCTCCTCCTCCTGCACCACCAGCTCTTCCACCAGGGTCTCCTCCTCCTGCACCACCAGCTCCTCCACCAGGATCTCCTCCTCCTGCACCACCAGCTCCTCCACCAGGGTCTCCTCCTCCTGCACCAACAGCTCCTCCACCAGGGTCTCCTCCTCCTGCACCAACAGCTCCTCCACCAGGGTCTCCTCCTCCTGCACCACCAGCTCCTCCACCAGGGTCTCCTCCTCCTGCACCACCAGCTCCTCCACCAGGGTCTCCTCCTCCTGCACCACCAGTTCTTCCACCAGGGTCTCCTCCTCCTGCACCAACAGCTCCTCCACCAGGGTCTCCTCCTCCTGCACCAACAGCTCCTCCACCAGGGTCTCCTCCTCCTGCACCAACAGCTCCTCCACCAGGGTCTCCTCCTCCTGCACCACCAGCTCCTTCACCAGGGTCTCCTCCTCCTGCACCAACAGCTCCTCCACCAGAGTCTCCTCTTCCTCCACAACAACCGTCAGCCATTTAGAGGCCTGGGTGAGCGCGGAGGATGGGGGCAGCGCCGGCTCCGCTCTGTAAAAAGATGCGCACGACACCGTTCCAACTTCCTGCTACAGCAGAGATCGCACTCCCCCCCCCCCCACCATCGTGCAGAGATAGATTAACCAGGTTAATAACGATGCTGCAGTAACGCAGCATACCTTTGCCCATCGTGGGTCTGGTTACAAAATGGGCATTAGTCTTAAGATATCACACTGGATGAAAGGCTACATGGCAAAGATATGGCTGCTTCATTATTTGTCCTCACCCAGAAACCAATTATAAAAATACATCCGTATATAACCGAATGTACACGTGGGGTTTGAACTGTACATGTGTTCGTTTGCAGGCGGCAGGGCTGGAACTCACAGAGGGACCTGGGTTTGATGCCCAAACTTGGGCCACTTTCTCCGTGTAGAATGTGGAGTGTGTTCTAAACTAACTCCTCACGTCATTTGGCTACCGGTTCGGACGCGAAAATAAGATATTGGTGCTACACCAATAACCAAAAAACTTTTGAGCTTCAGGGCTAAACTAGTCATGGTTTTGCGCTAATAGCGAGGCGTGCTAGGGCTGGTGTATGCACGAACCGCGAATGTTCTCCGTGGATGCCCGACACGACGAGCGGATGCAAGTCCTTTTTGACTCTCCATTTTCACCAGCCTGCGGATGGGTAATTATAGCGGTCCTCACTATCTGGATAGCGACCACAAGCGCAAACTTAATGTCGCCCAACCCTATCGTTGATCAAGTTTTTACTATGTGCTTTGCAACTGATGGGGCATCTTATATGCCTATGCCGAGAGGTAACTAATTGGCGCCCCTTAACGCCTGGCCCCTCGAGCTTCGTGTTTACCCATAGAGTGTGAAACTGTTCTAAAAGTTCATGGGCGCATTGCATGAATCTCATACGACCGTGCCAGGCGATTAGCACCTAAAAGAGCAAAAAAAATAATAATGAGCCTTCTCACAATCACACGGTGCTTGGGAATGATATCTGCCTTTTCGCACTACCACGCGTGGGAGTCAAGCGATGAGTTTGACCGGCCATATTAACGTGTAAGCTGGTGTGTCTAGTTAGCTCTTCCATGTCCCTGAACGTAGGTCTCAGATAGTGGGTTTACACACAGATCGTGAACTTAATGGCTTAGATATATCGTTGACCACAGTTAGATGACATATGCACTACGGAGCTTTTCTGTGTGACATCTCGCTGGTCAAAGCATCTTGCTGGTAAACAACATTATAGATGCTCATAGCCAGCCGTCCCTTAAAGTTCCTAAAGGGATACGGCCAAGGGCGAAATTGTGTCGTGCGAAACCGGGGCATCGTTGAAATCTTTCTGCGAAGAAATTGCCTCACCAGCAGAATTAGAGTACTATGATTATTTTGCCTACAGATATCCACCTGAACCAGTCAGGTAAGTGAAGCAAATGTCACCAGATGGTTGGAGTGCAAGCGTAATCCGACAAAACTTCACTTATAATCTCTAAACTGTCCAAATGTCTTTTCCCAAAATCTTACTAGCGTCCGTTTCACACTTAGGTTGTTCATTTTGAGTGAAAAGCCGTTTGTCGTGTCCGTGGGTACCGATTCGGCTGATCGCAAAATTACTCAAATTTGAGTTGTTCTGCAGCAATTAGTAACTTAACATGTCGTCGGACTTAATGCAAGTCTAGCGATCCTCGTTAAAAGTTACAACCAGAATATGAGTACTGACCTTCGAGCAATACAGTAGTCTATGCGATTTGTGGATCTTCGGCACGTATGGCCTGGGCTAGTACCCACCTACCCTATAAGGTCCCGGAAGCTGTGGTCGTCGTAAGCTACGCGAAACAAACAGTCTGATTGAAAAGCTAGCCGGCCGCCAGTTTTAACAACATGATGGTATGTTGGGACCGCGGGTAAACCTCGAGTGAAGCAGGCCCTTACCATCCCTTAGCCCGCCGTCTATAGCCATAGTCTTTCCTATTAAGAGATATGCCCGGCCCATCAGCGAGTCGCTTGCTTCGTAATGGCGATGACATAGGATCTATGTGGTTTAAGTATGGCTCGTCAGGCACGCTACACTCTTCACTTCAAGCCATTGCGACCTCGCTTCACTTCTCGTAAGACGTGGTTGCCTCAATGCAAAGCATCCCAGGCTTGATGCGGGCTTGATGTTATGGCCATTCCCTCTCACAAGGACGGCCACTCACCACCCATTCCGAATAAAAGAGCGGGAACCACTCGCCAGACGTGTTTAGTGAGAGCCGGATTATCAGTTTTCCCGACGGATCGATATATAATACTAAAAGATAAATAGTTAATGATAACTAACTGGCGATTCGCTCCTCTCAGGGGGTTTCGTGCCAAGGGCGAGCATGCTAAGAATTCTTCTTAGTCCTCGTGTACACCGTCCCATCCAGCTGTACGCCGCCGGTGCAATAAAATTCCGTGCAATTCCTAAACGTGCAAGACCCCTAGGCCTTGGCAGATACTTAGCACTGTAAGGGCGATCTCGACACAACAGGTATCTAAAAGGCGTGCGTATGAGGAAGACCCCATTTCAACAAGGCTTACACAGTTGGATTCTAAATAGACGTATCCGAGCAGAAAATTACTGGGACCACAGCAGTCATAGGGTAGTAACACAGATTTGAATCGCGGACCCCGGAGGGAATGTAGGAATAGTCTACAGAGGACGGGGCTACCTAGCTCGTCGCATGGGTCGTGCTTAGCTCGTGGTAACGTATCCGCTCTTTTGCCGGTGAATTCCGTAGACGTGCTGCTGTTGTCTCCGCTCCATTGCCGCCTAAACCTAATTTGACGCTGCTAGCGATTTCATCGATTGGCTTACTGGGAGTCTTCCGCTGCACACGACGCACAGCTTTCTTGGTCTGGATTTTAGGCAGTTATAGGGATAACCCGTAAGGCTATTGGCGAATCATTTTAGCCCCCTTAGGTTGGGATGCGCCGTTCCGGCGCAATCTGTTCATCGTACCTGTTTTTCGAGAAGCTTGCTTGCATACGCTGGAGGGGGGACGAGCCCCTTATTATTGGCTAGGTACCACACATAAGATTAGACAATGCGGTGACCGCGGGTTTTGCCCCCGTCCAACCTAACGTATATGCGTGCTTGTTATGTCACCAAAGGTTGCTGCGGCTTTAGGTGACTACGGATTCTTTAATTGTTTACAATACCTAGGACGACCCGCGGTTTAATCCAGCTCAGAGAGCTGATGGTGCGTGTTGGATGGTCAATCGAAAGTTTGGCTCCCTCTACATATCGGGTCTCCAGAGTAGAGACGCCCTCCCAGGGTTAGCCTGGTAAAGAAGCCATATGTCAATTGCAGTAACCCTTTCGCTTCTATCCATGGAATTTTGGCCAATCCTGGTGATGCCCCTTGATAAACGAGGGGCCAAAACATGGGAATAAGTGAACTTTAGTGGACCCACCACTACTCCTGTCATTACTCGAGTCTTTCCTCATCACCCGCGCTGAAGGGTCACATCGCGGCAGTGACAATCGGTTTAACTGGTCGCTATTAGGACAATTTACATGATAATCGATGGAAGTTCACGTATCTTCATATTAGACAGCGGCAGCGAGGGATATCCATTCCATATCTAGGCTAACCGGTTC
>NW_024705286.1:0-36820 GCF_018977255.1 Callorhinchus milii | reverse complement strand
AGGCGGCAGCACGAGACGCCAGCAGCGTTGCGCTGCCAGGGTTACTCACCCGAACACCTCCGTACACTTACACACACCTACACACACCTCTATACACCTCTATACACTCACACACACCTACACACTTACAAAGACAAAGATCCCCCGTATGGCCTGTAGAGGCAAGTGCTGTTAGCGAGCACCTATGAAGGCCGGAACGGTACACGAGGGGGTGGGTGGCCAGCACCACGCCCGACTGCCTTTGTCTCCCCAGTGGCGATGTTTACACACCGCACCAGGTACTCATTTAAGGCTGAGTCGACCTAGGGGAGGCCCAGGACCGGTTCAGATAATCGTCACTGGTGTTAGCCGTGAGTGGGAATCGAACCCGGGTCGCCAGGTTCATAGCGCAGCGCGCTAACTGCTACACTACCGCTCCCCACACACCTACACGCACACACCTCTACACACTTACACACCTACACACACACACACCTATACAACAACAACCGCCATTCGCCACTAAGTGGCGGTGACGTCACCACGACGCTTGTGCCAGGCCAAGTGCACCTTGAGGCCACGTGAAGTGTCGAACGCCCGCTGGCAGGAGGTCACAGGGCAGACCCAGCAGGTGCCACGGGTCGACTGACCGAGATGACCGAGATGACTGGCTGATGCACCACCTGTGGCCCCCTACCGTACCAACTTGCTGTGCTTTAGCCACCCGGCGCTCCGCTCGTTGTTGTGAACGTCGCTCCTCAGCCCTCCGTTGTTGTTGGAGGGCGACTGCCTCCAACTGCCCAGTAGCGTCCTTCACGAGCCTCCTCCACTGAGGCCGATCTTGACACTGCTGGTACCAGTCATCGGCAAGTCCACTCAGCTCCACGTCCTCCTGTACCACATCACTCCATCTCTTCTCTAGCCCGCGCCGCGCCCGTTTAGCCCCCTCGATTTTAGGCATGCGGTAGCTGGGCATGCGTGCTACATGACCCAGCCAACGCAGCCTTGCCTGCCGGAGGAGCTCACCGATGGGACTTTGCCCAGATCTTTCAAGGATTTGTGAGCTCCTTACACAATCCAGCCTGGTTAAACCCAGGATGGATCGTAGGCAGGCCAGCCTAAATGTTTCCAACCGACGAAGTTGCTCCATTAGGGGGGTCCACGTTTCGCAAGCGTAGAGAAGGGAGGGAATGACCGTGGCCGAGAAGACCTGAAGCTTCGTGCGGAGGTAGCTTCCACACAGCGTTACGCAACCGATGAAAAGATAATGCCGCTCGACTGATTCGGAGTGAGACCTCTGCTGATAAACTGGAGCCGGTCATAAGCACACTGCCCAGGTATGGGAAACTCTCCACTCTCTCCACAACTGCCCCATCACCGATTGGGAGTTGTGGGGGTGGAGTGTCTGATGGTACAAAATACCCAGGCAGGTGCTTAGTTTTGGTGGGGCTGATGGTAAGGCCCCACCTCTTAGTGGCACGCTCCAGTTTCAGCAGCAGCGTCTCCAACTCCTCTTCTGAATGAGCAGCTATTACCAAATCATCGGCATACATAACGTGGTCGATCAGCCTCCCATTATATCTGTACCAAATGGAAATTCCCCCGGTACAGCTATTGAAGGCTTCACGAACTACGCAGTCGAAATAGATGTTAAATAATGTGGGAGCCTGAGGACATCCCTGTCGCACCACAAGGTGTACAGGGGAAGGCTCTGATTCCCGGCCACGTAGTTTTACCCGGGCCCGCTCACCATCATGAAGGTCCTTAATGATCGTGAACAGAGGGTCAGGGACTCCGAAAGCACGAAGAACAACCCAGAGCCCAGGCCTACTGATGGTATCATAGGCCTTGACCAGGTCAATAAAGCAGAGATGAAGGTCTTGTTGGAATTCCCTACACCTCTGCTGTAGCAGACAGACAGAAAATATGGCATCTGTACAGGACCGCCCTTTCCTGAAACCGCATTGGAGTTCTGCAAGCCTCTCCTCAGCGTGCCGAGCAAGGCGATGTTGAATAATCCTTGCCAGGACCTTTCCCGGCACACTGAGGAGTGAGATGCCCCTGTAGTTGTTCCAGTCTGTGCGGTCCCCCTTCTTAAAGAGAGCCCAGGCCTACTGATGGTATCATAGGCCTTGACCAGGTCAATAAAGCAGAGATGAAGGTCTTGTTGGAATTCCCTACACCTCTGCTGTAGCAGACAGACAGAAAATATGGCATCTGTACAGGACCGCCCTTTCCTGAAACCGCATTGGGGTTCTGCAAGCCTCTCCTCAGCGTGCCGAGCAAGGCATCCTTCCAATCCTGCGGTACCCGTCCAGCGGTCCAGACTGTTGTTATGATGTCATATAGGGCAGTCTGTGCACAAGCGCCACCCTCCCTCAGCATTTCGCTTGGGAGATCATCTCTGCCCGGTGCCTTTCCTGGTCTCAGACTCCGGATCGCCTTCAGTACTTCCTCAACAGATGGCACCTCAGCCAGCCACTCACAGGGGGTGACCTCCTCCAATATTTGAGGCACCGCAGCCTCAGCAGGGTTATCCCCACTTTGTGCCATGATGTTTTCCTGGCTGAGAGATTTTCCCTCCCCCAGGACCTCACACACACCTATATACACTTACACACACACACCTCTATACACTCACACACACCTACACACACACACTTCTATACACTCACACACACCTACACACACACCTCTAGACACTTACACACATCTACACACACACCTCTATACACACACCTCTATACACTCACACACACCTACACACACCTCTATACACTCACACACACCTACACACACCTCTATACACTCACACACACTGACACACACCTCTATACACTTACACCTACACACACCTCTATACACCTAAACACCTACACACACACCTCTATATACCTAAACACCTACACACACCTCTATACACGTACACACACCTACACACACACCTCTATACACTTACACACACCTACACACACACCTCTATACACTTACACACACACCTCTATACACTTACACACACACCTCTCTACACCTAAACACCCACACACACACCTCTATACCCTTACTCACACCTACACACACACCTCTATACACGTACACACACCTACACACACACCTCTATACACTTACACACACACCTCTATACACCTAAACACCTACACACACACCTCTATACACGTACACACACCTACACACACACCTCTATACACTTACACACCTCTATACACCTAAACACCTACACACACCTCTATACCCTTACTCACACCTACACGCAGGAGGAGGTGGTAGTGCGGGAACGAAAGGGCCTGGCTCGTGTGGCGAACGCGATCCATGCGCTCCTCCGCAGCATGATGCTGTTTTGTTGCGACCGGTCGACCGCACAGTTGGGGTGATGGAGGTGGTGCGGTGCTTACCATGACCGCTATCACCACATGCACCACACCATCTACCCACCCACCCCGTGATACACACCACACACACCACACACCCCACTCACACCACACACACCACACACACCACTCACACTACACACACCACACACACCACTCACACCACACACACCACACACACCAGACACACCGCACACACCGCACACACCGCACACACACACCCACTCACACCCCTCATACCACTCACACTACACACACCACACACACCACACACACCACTCACACCACACACACCACACACACCACACGGTTCCCCGGAAAGACGGTGCCACTGGGACCGCAGCCGGGGAAGGAAACTGAGCAGCAGATGCCAGGACTGGACTGGACAATGACTGCTGCCAACAGACTAACTCTGTTCAGAGATAGGATCAATCCAATGTATTATGTAATACTTATCATTGTTGTTTTTATTATTAACGTCATGACATGAACTTATGAGGAAACAATGTAACTTTGCATTGCTTGTGAGTGCTGCCTGGGTTTGTTAAATGTGCCTTGGCTCGTGTGCAGTGTCCCGGCTGTGTGTGCGGCGGTACAATGACAACTATGTCATGAGAGAAGTTTCAGGCAATGGCCTTTCTTCAGAACGTGTACAGGCAGTGGTGGGAAAAGATAATCAGGCGATTCGTCTGACACATCCGCCCCCTAACTGCCCCACTGCCCCTCTGCCAAGCTGCTCCGCTGTCCTGCTGCCCCAATGCCCTCTGCCCCACTGCCCCACTGCCTCAATGCCCTTATGCTCCGCTGCTCCACTGCGCTGGTGCTACTCTGCCCTAATGCCCCGCTGTTCCATTGCCCCACTTTCCCACTGCCATCACATCCATCACGAAGCAGCGAGACGTCCACACCACCTCATTAAATATTACCCTGATGTACACGCAGAGAGAGAGAGAGACCCTCGTTAAACATTAAATACTGGAGGGGGCTGCTGTGATGCAATGGCTCGTAAAATTCACTGGCAATAGAGAGATTGCTGGTTCCACCTTCTGGCACAGCAGTTGAAACAAATGGTCGAGTACTAATAGGGGTTTTCCCATTTTTTCTGGCAACAAAACTGACACCTTTTGCAAGGCATCATGTTTACATTAACCACAATACTTGCAGTCAAATGTTGCCAGAAAAAAGGGGAAAATCCCTATTAGTTTATTTTGGTACTGGCAAAGGAGGTCCCAAAATGGTCGAGTATCTTAAGTTTCCCTGCCTCTGTCCGCCAAACAGTACAACTGGGTACACCAAAATCGAGTGGCAAGTTGGGTGGGTAGGTGCTGGATGAATGAGTGCATCGGTGTGTGGGTAATTGGATGAGTTGGTACCTGGGTAAGTGGATGGTAGGTGGTTGAATGGGTGGATGGGTAATTGAATGAGTGGGTCGGTGTGTGAATGAGTGGGTGGCTGGGGGTGTGGGAGGTGGATGGATGAGTGGGTAATTCAGTGTGTAGATTGGTGGATGTGTGAATGTGTTAATGAGTAAGTTGGTGGTTGGTGAATGATTAGGTGGGTGGATGAGTGAGTGGGCGGGTCAGTGAGTTAGTTTAAATGAATGAGTGGTTGAATGGGTAATTAAATGAATGGGCAGGTGGATACATGATTTGGTGCTTGGGTGGGTCAGTGGGGAATTGAGCGAGCGGGGAATGAGAACGTGGGTGAGTGGATTTTTGAATGAGTGATTGGGTGAGTTCGTGAGTCTGTGTGTGAGGGGATAATTGAGTGGTTGGATGAGTGAATGGGTAAATTAGTGGATATTTGAGTGAGTGGTTGGATGGGTGAGTGGGTGAATGAGTGGTGGGTGAATGGGGAGGTGATTGGGTGGGTGGGTGAGTGGATGGGTGAGTTAGTAAGTGGGCGAGTGGGTGGGTGAGTGGGTGGATACGCGGGTGGGTGAGTTAGTAGGTGGGTAAGTTAGTAGGTGGATGGGTGAGTGGGTGGGTGAGCGAGTGAATGAGTCGGTGAATCATTGAATTAGTGGGTGAGTAGGTGACCGAGTGAGTACTTGAGTGGGTGAGTGGGTGGGTGAGTAGTTGAGTGGGTAATTGAATTAGTGGGTGAATACGTACGTGGGTAATTTGGTATTTGAATGATTGAGTGATTGGGTGAGTGGGTGGGTGAGGAGGTGCGTGAGTGGGTGAGTGAGAGTGGGTGGGTGGGTGAGTGGGTGGGTGGGTGAGTGGGTGGGTAAATTAGTGGTTGAATGAGTGGGTGGGTGAGTGGGTGGGAGAGTGAGTGGGAAAGTGAGTGGGAGAGTGAGTGGGTGAGTGGGTGAGTGGGTGGGAGGGTGAGTGGGTGGGTGAGTGGGTGGGTGTGTGGTAGGTGGATAAATGAGTGGGTAATTCAGTGTGTAGATTGGTGGATGTGTGAATGTGTTAATGAGTAAGTGGGTGGTTAAGTTGGTAAATGATTAGGTGGGTTGATGAGTGAGTGGGCGGGTCAGTGAGTTAGTTTGAATGAATGAGTGGTTGAATGAGTAATTCAATGAATAAGGAGGTGGATACATGATTTCGTGCTTGGGTGGGTCAGTGGGTAATTGAGCGAGTTGGGAATGAGAACGTGGGTGAGTGGAATTTTTAATGAGTGATTGGGTGAATGGGTGAGTTCTGGAGTCTGTGTGTGAGTGTATAATTGAGTGGTTGGATGGGTGAATGGGTTAATTAGTGGATATTTGAGTGAGTGGTTGGATGGGTGAGTGGGTTAATGAGTGGGTGAATGAGTGGTGGGTGAGTGGGGAGGTGATTGGGTGGGTGAGTGGGTTCGTGGGTGGGTGGGTGAGCGGATGGGTGGGTTAGTAAATGGGCGAGTGGGTGCGTGGGTGGGTCAGCGGGTGAGTGAGTTAGTAGGTGGGTGGGTAAGATAGTAGGTGGGTGAGTGGATGGGTGAGTGGGTGGGTGAGTGGATGGGTGAGTGGGTGGGTGAGCGAGTGAAAGAGTCGGTGAATCATTGAATGAGTGGGTGAGTAGGTGACTGAGTGAGTACTTGAGTGGGTGAGTGAGTGGGTGGGTGAGTCGTTGAGTGAGTGGTTGAGTGGGTAATTTAGTGAGTGGGTGAATATGTCCGTGGGTAATTGCGTATTTGAATGATTGAGTGATTGGGTGGGTGGGTCTGAGGACCAGACACGGTTGTGACCACTCCGTCCCCTTCGAGCGCCTTGCTGGCCTTCATCGGGGCTCACTACCAACACGAGCTGCCCTAGATATGTAAATGAGAATCAAAATTTGAATTTGTGATCATACTGGAGGAATCTGATGAGCTATAAAGTAGGGGCGGGTTTGAACGTTACAGCAACAAAAAATCCGAAAAATACGATCGGAGTGCAAGGTATAGGAAAAGTAAACAAATCAGTAAAAAAGTTACTAAGCAATTTTTGTTATCTTATCAGGCAACATCCAATGAGGTATTAGCTTATATTTCAGAAGCCACTTGACCACAAATGATAACTCATGTCTGGGGGCAGCTATTGAAGGCAGCCTGAGATGAACATGATGTATGCTGAACTTCTTTCGCACCGTACATAGCCAACCGTGCTAATCCGAAGTGCCGGGGAAGGACAACAACAGTAATAGGTTAGGGACAGGGCTATAGGGTCAGGGCTATAGGATGTAGGGGCACTGCAGGTTCTCCACAAGGCACGTGATGCCCTCTAGTGGACGAACGCACAACTACAGCTGCTGCTGTTGCTGCTGCAACGCAAGGAACAAGACAAGCGGGCTGTACAGCCTCCACATCGCCACTTCTCCACGCACACAAAGCGAACCTTCTCAGAGTGCATCTCATCATCAACATTAACTCAGCGCAAACAGCACCCTGAAACAGGCTTCGTCTCTCAGTGTCTCATCAGCAGTCATGTGGAGGACGTCACCTGCTCATGAATATTAATGAGGGGGGCTGGTGGATGTGGAGTGACGTCACGAGCGTTAAGGACAGACATTCCTGGGTGATGAGAGTAGATCTATGGGCCTGCTTCAGCACAGGACCGTGTAGCGCAGTGGCAGGAGCCTGGCGCTGCTGCTGCTGCTGCCGCCACTGCGGTGCACGGCGGAGACGCGGCGCCCTCTCGTGGGCGAGTCTCTGGGACTGCAGATTATTGGGTGAAGCTGCGTTGGCAGCGACGCACGAACGCAATTCAAGACGACAAACTCAACACATTGGCCAATCACCCTGTGGCCTGAAAGAACCTCGACAGGCGGAAAAGTCGCGCCATTGGACTTGTGTCCAGCCCAGCGGCTCTCCTCGTCACCAGCGGGGGGACGACCTCGCGAGAAGCCGCCTCGGCGCGTGGCCTCGTCCCGCGACCTCTGCCGCTGCCGCTGGTGGTGGTGGAGGTGGAAGGTGGTGGTGGAGGTGGTGGAGGTGGTGGAGGTGGAGGTGGTGGTGGAGGTGGTGGTGGTGGTGGTGGTGGTGGAGGTGGTGGTGGTGGAGGTGGTGGTGGAGGTGGTGGAGGTGGTGGAGGTGGTGGTGGAGGTGGTGGTGGAGGTGGTGGGGTGGTGGTGGTGGAGGTGGTGGAGGTGGTGGTGGTGGAGGTGGTGGTGGTGGTGGAGGTGGTGGTGGGGTGGTGGTGGTGGAGGTGGTGGTGGTGGTGGTGGAGGTGGTGGTGGTGGTGGAGGTGGTGGTGGTGGTGGAGGTGGTGGTGGAGGTGGTGGTGGTGGAGGTGGTGGTGGTGGTGGAGGTGGTGGTGGAGGTGGTGGTGGTGGTGGAGGTGGTGGTGGTGGTGGTGGTGGTGGAGGTGGTGGTGGTGGTGGTGGTGGAGGTGGTGGTGGAGGTGGTGGTGGTGGAGGTGGTGGTGGAGGTGGTGGTGGGTGGTGGTGGAGGTGGTGGAGGTGGTGGTGGAGGTGGTGGTGGAGGTGGTGGTGGTGGTGGAGGTGGTGGTGGTGGAGGTGGTGGTGGAGGTGGTGGTGGAGGTGGTGGTGGTGAGGTGGTGGTGGTGGTGGTGGTGGTGGTGGTGGTGGTGGTGGTGGTGGTGGTGGTGGTGGTGGTGGTGGTGGTGGTGGTGGTGGTGGTGGTGGTGGTGGTGGTGGTGGTGGTGGTGGTGGTGGTGGTGGTGGTGGTGGTGGTGGTGGTGGTGGTGGTGGTGGTGGTGGTGGTGGTGGTGGTGGTGGTGGTGGTGGTGGTGGTGGTGGTGGTGGTGGTGGTGGTGGTGGTGGTGGTGGTGGTGGTGGTGGTGGTGGTGGTGGTGGTGGTGGTGGTGGTGGTGGTGGTGGTGGTGGTGGTGGTGGTGGTGGTGGTGGTGGTGGTGGTGGTGGTGGTGGTGGTGGTGGTGGTGGTGGTGGTGGTGGTGGTGGTGGTGGTGGTGGTGGTGGTGGTGGTGGTGGTGGTGGTGGTGGTGGTGGTGGTGGTGGTGGTGGTGGTGGTGGTGGTGGTGGTGGTGGTGGTGGTGGTGGTGGTGGTGGTGGTGGTGGTGGTGGTGGTGGTGGTGGTGGTGGTGGTGGTGGTGGTGGTGGTGGTGGTGGTGGAGGTGGTGGTGGTGGAGGTGGTGGTGGTGGTGGTGGAGGTGGTGGTGGGTGGGGTGGTGGTGGAGGTGGTGGTGGAGGTGGTGGTGGTGGTGGAGGTGGTGGTGGTGGTGGAGGTGGTGGTGGAGGTGGTGGTGGAGGTGGTGGTGGAGGTGGTGGTGGTGGAGGTGGTGGTGGAGGTGGTGGTGGAGGTGGTGGTGGAGGTGGTGGTGGTGGGAATGGGACGCGAACCCTGGAGATCTCCTCCTCCCCCTTCTCGCGAGCTAAACGACCTCACCCGCTAAACTTTAACCGAGTGTCCATGTCGTGAGGTATCCGAACTCTGCTCACTGCAAGGGAGTAAAAATCGACGGACGCTCTGCACGCGTGACGTCATTTGTCCGCCCTCGCTGCTTCCTATTGGAAACCGCATTGCTTACGATCTACAAGTTTATAAAGGTCTTTAACATAGTTGTAAGTGATCATACGGATTCAACATTTGTCGTAGTTATTCTATACGAGCAGATTCGTACATAATTATTCCCCAATCTATAGTCAAATGTAGAGTATAATTTCACACATGTATACATCACCTCACTACACCCCCACTAATAACCGAACGAGGAAGAAGGTCGTGCAGACAAACGAGTCGCCTTGTAACGAGTGCGTGGTCTCGGTGCGTGCGTGGTGAAGTCGGCGCGGGAGGTCGGGGGGCAAAGGGACGCGGCGGGGGGCGTAGACGCCGCCGCCGCCGCCGCCGCGTGTCGTCTGCGGAGTCCCTCTTGCGTCTGTGGCCACAGCGAGACCCCCGCGACTCGACGGCGGCGCCAAGTGGAGACCTCGGGTCGGCCCTGTGACGTCACCGCCTTGCCACGCGGTGGCGCCACAGCGCGGCAGCAGCGGCAGCAGCGGCACCTCGCGGTTTTGTTGGTCGTAGCACCGAAATAAACTTACTAGCGTAGCAGCTACACGCTGTGTGGGCTCGGTGCATGGGTGAAGAGGCGCTTGTGAAACGTGGACCCCCCTAATGGAATAGCTGCGCCGGTTAGAAACGTCTAGGCTGTCCTGCCTACGATCCATCCTGGGGTTAACCTGCAGGCTGGATCGTGTGAGGAGCTCGCAGTTCCTTGAAAGATCTGGACAAAGTCCCTGCAGGCAAGGCTGCGTTGGCTGGGTCATGTAGCCCGCATGCCCAGCCACCGCATGGCCAAGCAGCTTCTGTTTGGCCGGATAGACGGGCCTAAACGGGCACGACATGTTCTTTGGGTAAATTCACGTAGACAGGTTCAAAGAAAGAAGCAGTCACGAAAGCGTTAAGTCAAGATTTGGGCACGACATGGGCTGGAGTAGAGATAAACTGATGCGGTACGGGAGCATGTGGAGCTGAGTGGTCTTGCCTCTCTCCATTGTACCCACTACATTAGTATGTTGAAGGGTGTGTTTAAGTGTATAGAGGTGTGTGTGTAGGTGTATAGAGGTGTGTGTGTAGGTGTGAGTGTATAGAGGTGTGTGTAGGTGTGTGTGAGTGTATAGAGGTGTGTGTGTAGGTGTGTGTGTATGTGTGTGTAAGTGTATAGAGGTGTGTGTACGTGTGTGTGAGTGTATAGAGGTGTGTGTGTAGGTGTGTGTAAGTGAATAGAAGTGTGTGTGTAGGTGTGAGTGTATAGAGGTGTGTGGAGGTGTGTGTGAGTGTGTGTGAGTGTATAGAGGTGTGTAGGTGTGTGTGAGTGTGTAGAAGTGTGTGTGTAGGTGTGTGTGTAAGTGTATAGAGGTGTGTGTGTAGGTGTGTGAGTGTATAGAGGTGTGTGTAGGTGTGTGTGAGTGTATAGAGGGGTGTGTGTAGGTGTGTGTAAGTGTCTAGAGGTGTGTGTGTAGGTGTGTGTAAGTGTATAGAGGTGTGTGTGTAGGTGTGTGTAAGTGTCTAGAGGTGTGTGTGTAGGTGTGTGTGAGTGTATAAAGGTGTGTGTGTAGGTGTGTAGAGGTGTGTGTATGTGTGTGTAAGTGTATAGAGGTGTGTGTAGGTGTGTGTGTAGGTGTGTAGAGGTGTGTGTGTATGTGTGTGTAAGTGTATAGAGGTGTGTGTAGGTGTGTGTAAGTGTATAGAGGTGTGTGTGTAGGTGTGTGTAAGTGTATAGAGGTGTGTGAGTGTATAGAGGTGTGTGTAGGTGTGTGTAGGTGTGTGAGTGTATAGAGGTGTGTAGGTGTGTGTGAGTGTATAGAGGTGTGTGTGTAGGTGTGAGTGTATAGAGGTGTGTGTGTAGGTGTGTGTAAGTGTATAGAAGTGTGTGTGTAGGTGTGAGTGTATAGAGGTGTGTGTAGGTGTGTGTGAGTGTGTGTGAGTGTATAGAGGTGTGTAGGTGTGTGTGAGTGTATAGAAGTGTGTGTGTAGGTGTGTGTGTAAGTGTATAGAGGTGTGTGTGTAGGTGTGTGAGTGTATAGAGGTGTGTGTGTATTTGTGAGTGTATAGAGGTGTGTGTAGGTGTGTGTAAGTGTAAAGAGGTGTGTGTGTGAATGTATAGAGGTGTGTGTGTGTAGGTGTGTGTGAGTGTATAGAGGTGTGTGTAAGTGTCTAGAGGTGTGTGTAGGTGTGTGTAAGTGTATAGAGGTGTGTGTGTATGTGTGAGTGTATAGAGGTGTGTGTAGGTGTGTGTAGGTGTGTGTGAGTGTGTGTGAGTGTATAGAGGTGTGTAGGTGTGTGTGAATGTATAGAGGTGTGTGTAAGTGTCTAGAGGTGTGTGTAGGTGTGTGTAAGTGTATAGAGGTGTGTGTGTAGGTGTGAGTCTATACAGGTGTGTGTAGGTGTGTGTAAGTGTATAGAGGTGTGTGTAGGTGTGTGTAAGTGTAAAGAGGTGTGTGTGTGAGTTTATAGAGGTGTGTGTGTGTGAGTGTATAGAGGTGTGTGAAAGTGTCTAGAGGGGTGTGTAGGTGTGTGTAAGTGTCTAGAGGTGTGTGTGTAGGTGTGTGTAAGTGTCTAGAGGTGTGTGTAGGTGTGTGTAAGTGTATAGAGGTGTGTGTGTATGTGTGTGTAAGTGTATAGAGGTGTGTGTGTATGTGTGTGTAAGTGTATAGAGGTGTGTGTAGGTGTGTTTAAGTGTACGGAGGTGTTCGGGTGAGTAACCCTGGCAGCGTAACGCTGCTGGCGTCTCGTGCTGCCGCCTGTACCGCGCCTTGTCCACCAGAGGGCAGCGCCTACACACGGGTTGTGTGGCGTCAGGGTGAGAAGTGGAGGGTGGGGGAGGGGTCCGGGGGGGGGGGCTGCTGCTGCAGCGCTCAGCTGAAGCAGCAGCCGCTGAAAGTCACCGTAAACGTGAACACAATCAGTTAAGATCCGAAATGGTTTATTACGTCCTTCCAATGATTGCTAAGCCCAAATCCATCTTCTCGGTTGAAATTGTCGTTGATGAGGCGATCCACATATACAAACACAGAGACAGTATATAATTTAATGTTGGGTTTGTCTATGGCAGTATATAGTACGGTGTAGACTCGTGTGATGAAAGAGAATAAAGTTTAGATGGAAGCATATTATATAATTTTTACGACGTAGAATTGTAATGTATTACTTACTGTTAGTAACTCAGCTTATTGTAGAGTATAGTAAGTATACTGATGATACTATGTGGTTTATACTTTAGTTGTTTACGTGTTGGTTTTAGTTGTTGCAGCTACATACTGTTAACACTCCTTCCCTTTATTAATGCTACCCCTATCCCCTCCCTTTGATGCTGAATTAGTACTATTCACATACCTGCATTTCCCATATCCTCTCCCTTTGATACTGCTAATCCTGCATAATGCACAGGTATATGTAGTACTAATCACATTCCTGCATTTCCCATGGAAATGTTAAATTCCTCTTGATATGCAAATTCCTTTGTCAAGGCGCCCAGCTTATATATATGCTCCAAGCTCGTGTGGTGTTTCATTCAGACGCTGTCGCCTCGACAGACCTGGTTTTCACCTGAGGACGGCTGCTTGCATTGTGGCCGAAACGTCGTGAGAATTATTTTATTATGTTTATTTTATTTTATTACTTCCCTTCTACGTGACTTTACCGAAAGAACCAAGAAGATGAATCACTGCAGTCACGAAAGCTTTAAATCGAGATGTAGAGGTGTTACGTACCGGGGTGTAGCAAGCCATTACGTTGCGGTGTCTACATCACGGTCCGTGCGTGGGGTGTCTACATCAACGTCCGCATACAGCCCCGCCCCTCGGGGGGCAGTTGGCTATATAAGGCGGTGCGCGAGAGAGCTCGAGGCAATCGTTGGAGCAGAAGAGCCAGTGGCGACTGAAGACCAGCTAGCTAGCCCTGGGACTACCCTGACTCGCTGCTCTTATAAGAGCCGAGCAGGGCAAGCCAGGGGCGACCTCAGAGCAGCGAGGTCTGTGTCCTTGTGAGGGCCAGGCTCGTGTGGCTGAGGGTCGGACCTGAGCCGAAGCTGGGCCAGGTCAGTGAGCCTCTACAGTAAAATGAAAAACAATTAAATATTCGTTTATTGTGTGGATGAGTGGGTGCGTGCATGTGTGGATGAGTGGGTGCGTGCGTGAGTGGGTGCGTGGGTGGATGAGTGAGTGGATGGGTTGATGCGTCATAGGTGAGTCGCTGAGTGAGTGAGTGGCTGGGTGCATGAGTGTGGGTTAGTGATTGAGTGGGTGGCTTAGTGAGTGGGTCAGTGTATGAATGGCTCAGTAGTTGAGTGGGTGCGTGTGAGTGGCTCGGTGGTTGAGTTCGTGGGTGGTTGAATGTTTTGGTGGTTGAATTATTGGGTGGTTGAGTGATGGGTGGGTGGGTGAATAATTACGTGGTTAGTGGGTGAGTTGCTGAGGGAGTGGCCGGCCGGGTGGTTGGGCGAGAGGGTGGGTTAGAAATTGAGTGGGTAGCATGGTGAGTGGATGTGGATGTGACTGGGTGAGTAGGTGAGTGGCTGGGTGAGTATGTGAGTGGATGGATGAGTGAGGGGGTGAGTGGGTTTGTGGATGAGTGAGTGTGTGGGTAGGAATGAAACACCACCACGCTTGGAACGTATATTTAAGCTGGGTTGGAAGGGGGGAAGGCCGCCTTGACAAAATAATTTGCATATCAAGAGGAATTTAGCATATTTATGGGAAATGCAGGTATGTGATTACTACTACTTGTGAAATGCGTAGGAGGTGGGCGGGGGGTTTAAAGTCATATTATGCCCGTTGATTATGCAGGATTAGCAGCATCAAAGGGAGGGGATAGGGGTGACATTAATAAAGGAATGTTAATAGTATGTAGCTGCAGTAACTAAACCACCACGTAAACAACTAAAGTATAAACTACGTAGACATCTCTAACGGCCAAACTGCCAGTGGCGCGAGACGCGGGGGCGGTACAAGGTAACCACGCCCCCCCGTGATGTCACAGCCATGAGCTCCTCCCCCCATGCCCCTCCCCCTCACCCCCCATGCCCCACCCCCCTCCCCCCATGCCCCCCCCCCCCCCATGCCCCTCCCCCTCCACCCCCCATGCCCCCCCCCCCCCCTCCCCCCCCCCCATGCCCCCCCCCCCCCCCCCCTCACCCCCATGCCCCCCCCCTCACCCCCCATGCCCCCCCTCACCCCCCATGCCCCCCCCTCCCCCCCATGCCCCTCCCCCCCCCATGCCCCACCCCCTCCCCCCCCCCCCCCCATGCCCCCCTCACCCCCCATGCCCCCCCCCCCCCCATGCCCCTCCCCCCCATGCCCCCCCCCCTCCCCCCCCCCCCCCCCCCCCCCCCCCTCCCCCCCATGCCCCCCCCTCACCCCCCATGCCCCCCCCCCCCCCCCCCTCACCCCCCATGCCCCCCCCCTCACCCCCATGCCCCCCCCTCACCCCCCATGCCCCACCCCCCTCACCCCCCCATGCCCCTCCCCCTCACCCCCCATGCCCCACCCCCCCCCCCCCCCCCCATGCCCCTCACCCCCCATGCCCCCCCCCCCCCCCCCCCCCCCCATGCCCCCCCCCCCCCCCCCCCCCCCCCCCCCCTCACCCCCCATGCCCCACCCCCCTCCCCCCCATGCCCCTCCCCCTCACCCCCCATGCCCCACCCCCCTCCCCCCGCTGCCACTTCCGCTGGGTTCGAGTGGAGGCGGCGCGCGCTGTGCATTGTGGGTGGCGAGCAGCTGGTTTGGATTCCCGCTCACGGCCACCGTCAGTGGCGAGCGAAAGCTTCTGAAGCGGCGGCTCGCTGGGCCTCCTCTGCGTCGACTCAGCCTGAAGGTGAGAACCTCGCGCGGTGTGTCCACATCAGCAGTGGCGGCGGCGGTGGGAGGAGACAGAGGAGGCGCCTGGCCCACAGCCGTCACGTTCTGCGGAGTTCACGGCGCAGCTTCAAGCAGAGCTCGGCCCTGCTGCTGCTGCTGCTGCTGTTGTGGTTACATTATAGTTGTGGTTACATTATAGTTGTGGTTACATTATAGTTGTGGTTACAGTTGTTGGTCGTGGTTATTGTTGTGATTATAATTGTGTGGTTGTTACTGTGGTGGCTGTGCAGGTGGTGGCACACGAGTTAACCCATAGCACCAGGGTCTAGCCCTCCTCTTGTACCGAGCCAGGCAGAGCAGTCGGCCCATGGCACCTGAGTCTGGCCCGTGACCTTCTCCTGCACTTAGCCTGGCACAGCCGTCAAACCATGGCACCTGGGTTATTGTGGTGACGTCATCGCCACGTAGTGGTGAATGGCTACTGTTGATGTGTGTGGGATTGTTTGTGAGTATGATGGTGAATGCGTGAGTATGATGGTGAGTATCATGGTGAGTGTGATGGTGAGTGTGATGGTGAGTATCATGGTGAGTGTGATGGTGAGTGTGTGGTGAGTGTATCATGGTTGGTGAGTAATACTGAGTGTGAGTTTGACTAAATATCTTCCCTCTCGCTGTCTCTGCTTTCCCCCCTAACTACCTCGCCTGGTATACAGGAGTTTGTAGGTTCGATCCCGACCCTGATGCCTGCTGTATATTTGGAGTTTGCGTGTCTCTGTCTCTCCCCGTGGTCGCGTGGATTTTTCTCCAGGTCCTCTGGTTTTTCTCTCCACATTAAGATACATTCGTTTAAAGTTTTGACTTAAAACTTTCGTGACTGCAGGAATTAATATTCTTGGTTCTTTCGGTAAAGTCACGTAAATAGAAAACAAAAACAAATCTATTTTTTTAAGTTAAAAAAATAAGATAAATTGAAAATAATAAAAAGCAATTTATTCGATTTATTTGCATTACTCATTTTTTGGGGGGTTTTCTATTTACGTGACTTTACCGAAAGAACCAAGAATATGAATATTCGTTTAAAGTATTTGGCTGCTATAATTTACACGTGATGACGAGCCACTTCGTTGAGCTATTATTGGTGCCAAGTCGCTTCTGAATAAGTAATATTTAAAAGTACTTTTTTTTTAAAAACACGCTTTAATTAAATTAAATGTACCACGACTCCAGGAAGTGGCCCCGAGGCTTGCCATAACGTAAGGGGCCCTGGTGATTTACAGCCAACGTCAGTTGAGCGTGGACAATTAGACCCAAGCTGAAACATCATAAAAATGAATGTTTAAAAATACTTTTTTTTATAGAATGTAGTTTTGTCATCAGTACGACATAAGTATACCAAGTTTGCAGTCGATACCACATTGGGAAGTGGGTTAAAATTGAGTTGCAAGATTTGAGGATACGACAACAACAGACAGTGAGTTAAATAAAAGTGCGTAATAAAAGAGATGTTTATCTCAGTGGACCTTACCTGGTGAAATGAAAATCGTTGAGATTTTAGTCTAGTTTTATCTCTCCTTCCCGAGCACAACAACAAGCAGGAGTAGTGGGAGGAGCATTCTCCACTAACGGCGCTTGTGCCAGGATATGTACACCACAGATATCCATCACATAGAGACCCAGAGAGTCATCACACATAGACCTATACACTCACTACGCACAGACCCTCAGACTCGCACAGAGGTCTATAGACTCACCACACAAACACATGGACTCACCACAGAGCCCCATAGACTCACCACAGCCCCATAGACTCACCCCACAGAGACCCATAGACTCACCCCACAGAGACCCATAGAGTTATACAAAAACGCATAGACTCATCACACAGAGAACCACCGATTCAAACAGACTCGCACAGAGCCCTATAGACTCACAAAGCAGAGACACATAAACTCACCACACAGACACATAGACTCACCTCACAGAGACCCACGGACTTTCACAGAGACCCATAGACTCACCACACAGAGATCCATAGACTCACAGAGAGACCCAAGGGCTCGCACGTGAATGTGTGGTGATTTAGTTGAAGGTGGAGGGGGGTTACCAGCCCCTCGCACCCATCCAGAACTCCCTGTGGCCACTGGTGGCTGCGGGCGACGTGAGGTTCACAGCTGGTCAGGGTTGGCGCCCCCCCCCCCCCCAAAATGGCATCTCTCACAACCACCGCTGCATTATCAACCGTCACCATTCGCCAATAAGTGACAGTGACGTCACCACAGCGCCTGTGCCAGGCCAGGTGCACTTTGAAGCCACGTGAAGTGTCGAAGGCTCGCTGACCGGAGGTCCTGGAACAGACCCAGGTGCCATGGGTTGGCTGACTGAGATGACTGGCAGCACCACCTGTACCCTGTACTGTGCCAAATTGCTGCATATTTATCATCCGGTGTTCCGCTCGTTGTTGTGAGTGTCACTCCTCCGTTGTTGTTGGAGGGCGAGTGTCGCCAACTGCCAAGTAGAAGCATCCTTCACGAGCCTCCCCGCAGAGGCCGATCTCGATACCACTGGTACCAGTCGTCGGCAAAGCCCACTCAGCTCCACATCCTCCCGTACCGCATCAGTCCACCTCCACTCCAGCCCATGCCATGCCTGCCAAGCTCCCTCCATCCACCCATATACTCACTTACCGGCTTACTCACGCATTCACCCACTCATATCTGGTCATGCACCCACGCATGAAATTTTAAATGCAGGCTACGCAAAGCATCGTGATCAATTTACACCAAAATATACTCTCAATCACTTAAACCACATATTCGTAAATGATGCGCACCCTAATCAGCCACTATGGCTGCGTGCAGGGTGTTGTGATGTCACGTAGTACGACGTTTTTCTTGCTCCCCCCCCCCCCCCGTTATAACGCATTGTCTATCTATGGCCTCGTCACATTGGCCTTAATGGACGCGTGGTGATGGTGAAAGATGATTCGGCGGTGGATACTGAATTGCCGGAGCCCCATTTAACATTCAGGTGACACGGGGCACGGCACGTGAAGAACCTCTTATGTTCTGTAAGCAGACTTCTCTGCGTGGGATAGTTAACACCTCTTAATGCACAGACAACCGCCAACGCAGCCTCGCCTGCCGGAGGAGCTCGCTGATGATCGGACAGTGTTCAGATCTCTCAAGGATCTGTGAGCTACTCGCACACAAAGATCCCCGTGTAGCCTTTAACAGACTGTTGGGGCAAGTGCTTTATAACATCATCAAAGGGGCGCTGCAATACGATGCAATCAAAATCACCGATCAGAGATTTTCCCATATATGGTCTTTGTTGATTGTGAATCGATAGTAATTGTATTGATTCCACTCAGTCGATACAGCAGCAAGCTCAAAATGTCCGATTTTATCTGAAAATTTCTGCGTTTCACAGATCATACAAAGCAACGGTATCGATGCCTGGTTTGTATGTACTTTTTATTTAAAAAATCTTTTTTATTGTAGTCTATCAGACTTTTGTATTAAATCGCTCTGCAAAAAGTCATTTTGTATGCTAATAAATCAATGTTATGCTAATGCAAAATTTCATCATAGCCGCAACTCGGTTTACTCCGATGTGCAATGTCATCTTTATTTCGATCCTGTGAGTGTACAATTTTTTATTAAACTTCATTTACTGAGTGAATACAAGACCACTTATATGCTGATGTCCATTTTTATCATAGCTGTGATTCATTCAGCCATTCACTCACTCAGCCACAAACTCACTCAGCCACACACTCACTCAACGACTCACTCAACTACTCAGCCGCTCACTCACTCAGATATTCACTCACTCAACCACTCACTCACTCAATAATTAACTCAACCACTCAACCAATCATTCAACCACCCACTCACTCAATCACTCAACCATCACACTCTCACTCACTCAACCATTCACTCACTCAGCCACTCACTCAGCCACTCACTCAGTCACTCACTCAGTCACTCAACCACTCGCTCACTAAACCACTCGCTCATTCAACCGCTCGCTCACTCAACCATTCACTCACTCAACCACTTGCTTGCTCACTCAACCACTCACTTGCTCACTCAAGCACTCGCTCACTCAACCAATCACCCAACCACTCGCTCAACGATTCACTCAACCCCTCACCAAACCACTCACTCAACGACTCACCAGAATCCTCTCGGCTTGGGGACTCACTTAACCACTCACTTAACCATTCACTTAACCACTCACTAGAGCAACCACTCACTCACTTAATGACTTACTCAACCACTCAACCAATTACTTTCTCACTCACTCAGCCACTCACTCCTTCACTCAGCCACTCACCCTTTCACTCAGCCACTCACTCATTTAGCCACTCACTCAGCCACACACTCAACCACTCAGCCGCGCACTCACGAAGCTACTTACTCACGAAGCTACTTACTCACTCAACCACTCACTCACTTAATCACTTACTCAGCCACTCAACCATCACTCTTTAACTCACTCAACCATTCACTCAATCAGCCACACTCACTCAACGACTCACTAACTTAACCGCTCAGCCGCTCAGTTACTCTATCTCAATCACTCAACCACTCACTCATTCAACCATTCCCGAATTCATTCAACCAGTCACTCAACCATTATGTCGCTGGACGAGTCCCACCTTGATGGGTCTGCGACATTTCTTTCCAGAGTTATTGCCAAAAAACCACAAACATCCCAGAATCCTCTCGGTTTGGGGTCCAAATGTTGTCACTTATTATATCCCATGAGAAACATCGCATCGAATAAATGTGATTGGATTCTCCCCGCCTGGACGAGCAGAATTGAATATGTAAGCATCAGGGTTTGGATCAAACCTACAACCTCCTGTATACCGGGCGAAGTAGTGAACTCGTCACCCGGGTCGCCCTAATCCATTCCCGTATCTCTTCTTCTGTGTGTGTGCTACAGGCGGGTGTCTCAGATTGCCAGCACCATGTGATGGGAGCTCCAGGGCATGCTGCGTGCTCGCCAGGAGGGGCTGGGTAAGATGGCGTAGTCGCTGGAGCAGCTGCGGGCGCGGCACCGTCGCTCTCACCCTGGCGGAGTGCAGCAACACAGTGGAGCGGCACCAGCGGGACACTCTGGACAACGCAGCCAAGGTGCGCGCCAGCCACTCACTCACTCATCCACTCACTCACTCAGCCACACATACAACCACTCACTCATCCACTAACTTAAACCACTCACTCAACTACTCACTCACTCAACCACTCACTCAACCATTCACTCAAACATCCACTTACTCAACCACTCAATCAATCACTCACTCAGTCATTAACTTAACCACTCACTCAACCACACACTCATGCGCTTTAAACACTCACTCATTGGTTCAAACACTCACTCATTCAAATACTCATTCAACCACTCACTAATTCACTCAACCACTCACTCACTGAACCACTCACTCGCTCACTCAACCACCCGCTCGCTCACTGAACCAATCGCTCCATAAATCACTCATTCAGCCACTCACTCAACCATTCACTCACTCACTCACTCAGCCACTCACTCAACCAATCAATCACTCAATCATGAATTAAACCGCTCACTCACTCAACCCCTTACACACAGGCTCATCACCTGTGTCTCAACCATCTTACTGAGTAACATAACTCTTTTTTAGAAGTGACCTGGCCACAAGTGATAGGTCAACAACGTGCCTTATGTGGAAATATATAGCAGCCAACTACTCTAAATGCCTGTTTCTAAATGTGTAGGGAAAATCCAGAGGACCAGAATAAAAATCCACTTGACCACGGAGAGAACATGCAAACTCCAAATACACAGGTGTCAGGGTTGGGATCTAACCGAAAACCTCCTGTATACCAGACGAGGTAGTTAACATTGTATCCGGGCAAGCCGTACATCGAGCTGGAGTGGACCATGCGGCCCATCCCTATCGCGTGAGTGGCTCCCACTGTTGTTATTGTGTTCATATGTGTGTGGTCTGCTTGTGTGTATGCGTGTGCCGCACTGCGCTATGAACCCAACATGACCAGGCTGTTGCCCCGCTCGCCCGACTCGTTGTGAGGCTTGCCCACCCCCCAGGGCGTTGTCGTGAAGATACCGCTGGGAGGAAGAATATCTCACAATACTGGAAGAGGTGAGGACTACACAGTGATTAACTGAGTGGGTCTGTGAGTGAGTTAGTGGATGAGTCGGTGGGTGAGTCGGTGGGTGAGTGGGTAGGTCAGTGGTTGAGGGAGTAGGTGAGTGAGTGTGTTAGAGAAGTGGGTGTGTTGAATGTGAGTGAATAGATGAGTGTGTGGAGCAGTGGATTGTTGAGTGAGTCGTTGGGTGAGTGAGTAGGTGGGTGTGGGTTAGAGATTGAGTGGGTGGTGGGTGATTGTGTGAATTAGTGGGTGGGTGGGTGAGTGAATGGTTTGAAGTGATTGATTAGGTGAGGGAGTGGGTGAGAGGTGGGTTGGTGAGTGGATGAGAAAATTGGTGGGTTACAGATTGAGTGGGTGGGTAACTAGGTGATTGGGAGGGTGAGTGGGTGAGTGGCTTATTGGGTGAGTAAGTCGGTGGGTGAGTAGGTGAGTGCCTGGATAAGTAAGTGAGTGTATGGAAGCATGAGTGGGTGGATGGTTGAGTAGGTGGGTGAATAGGTGAGTGGGTGGTGGGTGGGTGAATTAGTGAGTGACTGTGTGAGTGAGTGCGTGGGTAGGTCAGTTGGATATTGTGTGGGGGAGTGGGTGAGTGAGGGGTTGAGTGAATAGGTTAGTGGGCGGGTGAGTAGATTGTTGGGTGAGTGGGTGGGTGGGTGAGTCAGTTAGTGGGTGGGTGAGTGAATATCGAAGGTTGAGCAGGTGAGTTGTTAGTGTGTGATTGGGTGGGTGGGTGAGTCAAAGAGTGGGGCACCACGGTGGCGACATGTTAACTACCTCACCTAGTATACAGGATTTTGTGAATTCGATCCCATCCCTTCCACCTGTATATTTGGAGTTGGCATGTTCTCCCTGTGGTGTGGATTTTTTCTCTGGGTCCTCCAGGTTTTCTCTCCATATTTAAAATCAACATTCATTTAGAGGATGTGGCTGCAATGAATGTCTCCATGATAATCCACTTCGTTAACCTATCATTTGTAACCAGGTCACTTCTGAAAAATATTAATTTAGTTATCTGAACCAGAGGTCGCAACCGGGTACCCGATACCCGAACCCTACCCGATACCCGGCTACCTGTACCCGGCCGGGTACGGTACGGGTAGCCGTTTGCGACCTTGGGCGGCCGGGTACGGGTACGGATAGGCCGTGAGTCACTGGTGAGTAACCGTTTGTCACTCATTTCGGGTAGGGTACGGGTACGGGTAGGGAACGGGTACCCGTACCTCTGATCTGAACCTTTTCTGGTAAAATAAAAAATATTGTTTAATTTAGTTTATTGGGTGGGTGAGTGGGTAGGTGGGTTATTGAGTGATTTGCTGGGTAGGTTAGAGAATGAGTGGGTGAATGGGTGGGTGTGTGAGTGGGGGTGTGATTAGTTGAGTAGGTGAGTGGGTGAGTAAATTGTTGAGTGAGTGGATTAGAGATTGAGTGGGTGGCAGGGTGAGTGGGTTTGTGAGTGGGTTGGTGGGTGGTTTTGAATGGGTGAGTGGGTGGAGTGCCGTGGTGGCGAGCTGTTAACTACCTCGCCTTTATACAGGAGGTCGTAAATTCGATCCCGACCCTGACGCCTGGTCGCGTGGAATTTTCTCCAGGTGCTCCGGGTTCTCCCTCCACATTTAAAAACATGCAATTATAGAATTTGGCTGCTATCACTTTATACGTGAAAAGCCACTTAATTGAGTTGAATATTTGTGGTCAAATGGTTTTTGAAAAATATCTATATAGCTGAGTGCCTTACCTGGTAAAATAAAAAAGCGTAATTTTCATTTAGTGTGCAAAGGAGTGGCTGGGTCGGTGAGTGGATGAGTGAGTGCGATGTTTGATGGGTGTTTTATTTTACTTTTATTAATTTACATTTTTTTTACCTACGTGACTTTACCGAAAAAACCTAAGAATAGTTTAATGGGTAGTAGGTCAGTGGTGGGGTGAGTGAGTGTGGGCTAGAGATTGAGTGGGTGGCTTGGTGAGTGGGTGAGTGTGTGCTTGGCTCGGTGGTTGAATGAATGGATGGTTGAGTTAGTGGGTGGGTGTTTGAGTGTGTGTTATCGTGGGTGGGAGAGTCAGAGAGTGGAGTGCCATGTTGGCAAATTGTTAACTACCTTGCCTGGTATTTTTAAGTTCGTAGGTTCGATCCAAACCCTGCTTCTAAAAACAACCTATATAGCTCAGCGGGCCTTACCTGGGGATTTTTTTTTTAGATTTAGTTAAGGGTGTTGGTGAGTGGGCGGGTGGGTGAGTGCATCAGTGTGGGTTTGAGATTTAGTGGGTGGCTTGGTGAGTGGGTAAGTTCGAGTAACTTAGTGGTTGAGTTAGTGGGTGGTTACGTTAGTAGGTGATTAAATTAGTGGGTGGGTCAATAATTACGTGGGTAGTGGGTGAGTGGCTGAGTGGCTGAGGGAGTCGGCGGGTGGTTGGCTGGGTGGGTGGGTGGGTTATAAATTGAGTAGGTGGCAGGGTGAGTGGATCTGAAAGTGGGTGAGTGAGTAGGTGCACGGCTGGGTGAGTTAGTGAGTGGATGGTTGAGTGAGTGGGTGAGTGTGTGGGTGCATGGATGTGTGGGTGGGTGAGTGTGTGTGGGTAGGAGGTTAGGTGGGTAGTGCGTGAATGGATGGGTTAGAAATCGAGTGAGTGGGTTAGTCACTGGGTGAGTGAGTGGATGGGTGGGTTTGTGAGCTTTGGTTAAGAGATTGAGTCAGTAGTAGGGTTTGTGTGTGGTTTAGAGATTGAGTGTGTGGTTGGGTGAGTGGGTGGTTGGGTGAGTGGGTGGGTTAGAGATTGAGTGGCTCGGTGAGGGAGTATTGGGTGGGTGAAGTGAGTTGGTGGGTCGGTGAGTGCGTGGGTGGGTGATTCAGTAAGTGGGTGAGTGAGGGGTTGGGTGAGCGATGGGTTGAGTGGGTGTCTTTTTTGTTCGTGAGTTTGTGGGTGGGTGAGTTGGTCAGTTAGTGGTTGGGTGAGTAAGTGGGTGGGTGAGCAAGTGAGTGAATGGGTGTGTTGGTAGGTGAGTGTGTAGCTTGGTGAGTGTTCGTAGGGTGAGTGGGTCGGTGAGAAAGTGGTTAACGGAGTGAGTGGTTGGGTGGGTGGGTGAGTTGTTGACTGAGTGGGGTCAGCGAGTGGGTGGGTGAGTTGATGTGGGAGGTTGAGTGGGTAAGTTAGTGTTTGAGTTATTGGATGGGTAAGTCAGAGAGTGAGGCGCCAAGGTGGTGAGACGTGCACTGCCTCGCCTGGTATACAGGAGGTTGTGGATTCGATCCTGACCCTGTCGCCTGTATATTTGGAGTTTGCATGTTCTACACATGGTCACGTGGATTTTGCTGCAGGTCCTCCGGGTTTTCCCCTCTGCATTTAGAATCAACATGCGTTTAGAAGATTTGGCTGCAATAAATGTCTATGTGATAAGCCACTTCGTTTATCTATAATTTGTTCACAGGTCTATTCTGAAAAGGATCTATATAGCTCAATGGGCCTTACCTGGGGAAATAAAAAGTAGTTTAGTTTAGGGGGTAGGTGCCTCGTTGGGTCGGTAGGTCTGTTGCAGGTCGAGTAGGTGGCAGGGTGAGTGGGTGAGTAGGTAAGTGGCTGGGTGAGTGGGTGGACTGGTGAGTGTGTGAGTTAGAGATGGAGTGGGTGGATGGGTGGGTGTATGATTGGGGGAGTGAAATGGTGAGTGGATGGGTGAATGAATTGTTGAGTGAGTGAGTCAGTGAGTGGGTGTGTAGGTGGGTGCGTAGGTAAGTGGTTAGCAAGGTGTGTGGGTCTTTGAGTGGGTATGTGGCTGAATGGGTATGTGGCTGAATGGGTATATGGCTGAATGGGTATGTGGCTGAATGGGTATGTGGCTGAATGGGTATGTGGCTAAGTGGGTATGTGGCTGAGTGGGTATGTGGCTGAGTGGGTATGTGGCTGAGTGGGTATGTGGCTGAATGGGTATGTGGCTGAATGGGTATGTGGCTGAATGGGTATGTGGCTGAATGGGTATGTGGCTGAGTGGTATGTGGCTGAGTGGGTATGTGGCTGAGTGGGTATGTGGCTGAATGGGTATGTGGCTGAAGTGGGGTTATGTGGCTGAGTGGGTATGTGGCTGAGTGGGTATGTGGCTGAATGGGTATGTGGCTGAGTGGGTATGTGGCTGAGTGGGTATGTGGCTGAGTGGGATGTGGCTGAGTGTATGTGGCTGAAATGGGTATGTGGCTGAGTGATGGGTATGTGGCTGAGTGAATGGGTATGTGGCTGAGTGGGTATGTGGCTGAGTGGGTATGTGGCTGAGTGGGTATGTGGCTGAATGGGTATGTGGCTGAATGGGTATGTGGCTGAGTGGGTATGTGGCTGAATGGGTATGTGGCTGAATGGGTATGTGGCTGAGTGGGTATGTGGCTGAATGGGTATGTGGCTGAGTGGGTATGTGGCTGAGTGGGTATGTGGCTGAGTGGGTATGTGGCTGAGTGGGTATGTGGCTGAATGGGTATGTGGCTGAATGGGTATGTGGCTGAATGGGTATGTGGCTGAGTGGTATGTGGCTGAATGGGTATGTGGCTGAATGGGTATGTGGCTGAATGGGTATGTGGCTGAATGGGTATGTGGCTGAATGGGTATGTGGCTGAATGGGTATGTGGCTGAATGGGTATGTGGCTTGGGTATGTGGCTGAAGTGGGTATGTGGCTGAGTGGGGTATGTGGCTGAGTGAGTGGGTATGTGGCTGAATGGGTATGTGGCTGAGTGAGTGGGTATGTGGCTGAATGGGTATGTGGCTGAGTGGGTATGTGGCTGAGTGGGTATGTGGCTGAGTGGGTATGTGGCTGAATGGGTATGTGGCTGAATGGGTATGTGGCTGAATGGGTATGTGGCTGATGGTATGTGGCTGATGGGTATGTGGCTGAGTGGGTATGTGGCTGAATGGGTATGTGGCTGATGGGTATGTGGCTGAATGGGTATGTGGCTGAATGGGTATGTGGGCTGAGTGGGTATGTGGCTGAGTGGGTATGTGGCTGAGTGGGTATGTGGCTGAGTGGGTATGTGGCTGAATGGGTATGTGGCTGAATGGGTATGTGGCTGAATGGTATGTGGCTGAGTGGGTATGTGGCTGATGGGTATGTGGCTGAATGGGTATGTGGCTGATGGGTATGTGGCTTATGTGCTGAGTGGGTATGTGGCTGAATGGGTATGTGGCTGAATGGGTATGTGGCTGAATGGGTATGTGGCTGATGGGTATGTGGCTGAGTGGGTATGTGGCTGAGTGGGTATGTGGTGAGTGGGTATGGGTGGCTGAATGGGTATGTGGCTGAATGGGTATGTGGCTGAGTGGGTATGTGGCTGAATGGGTATGTGGCTGAATGGGTATGTGGCTGAATGGGTATGTGGCTGAATGGGTATGTGGCTGAATGGGTAGGTTAGTGGGTGGCTGCGAGTCAGAGTGTGGAGCCCCATGGTGGCGAGATGTTAACTACCTTACCTTTTGTAAAGGAGGTTGTGGGTTCGGTCTCGATCTTGATGCCTGTATATTTGGAGTTTGCATGTTGTCCTCGTGGTTCATGGATTTTTCTCCGAGACCTCTGGGTTTTTTGTGGCCACGTTGCTTCTGAATAAGATCTGTATAGCTCTGTGGGCCTTGCCTTGTAAAAAACAAAATTTAGTTTACAGTTAGGTGAGTGGGTATTTGAGTGCGTAGGTGGGTGAGTGAGTTGGTGGGTGGTTAGGTTAGTAGGTGAGGGGCTGGGTGAGTGAGTTGTTGGGTTAGATATGGAGTAGGTCATAGTGTGAGTGGGTGGGTTGGTGCGTGAGTTGGTCAGGGAGTGGGTGGGTGCGTTAATGGGTGGGTTGTTGGGTGAGTGAGTTAGTGAGTGCATTTGCAGGTGGGTGCGTGGATGATTGGTTTAGTGAGTGGGTTAGAAATTGAGTGCGTGGCAGGGTGAGTGGGTTTGTGAGTCGGTTAGTGGGTGTCTTTAGTAGTTGAGTGGGTGAGTCAAAGAATTTAGCGCCACGGTGGCAAGATGGTAACTACCTCGCCTACTATACAGAATGTTGTGGGTTCGATCCCGACCCTGACGCCTGTATATTTCACTCCACATGTAGAAACATGTAATAAGAGGAATTGGGTGCAATAAATGTATACAGCGACTTTGTTGAACCATCAGTGGGCCTTACCTGGTAAAAGAATATCTCACATTACCAGAAGAGGTAAGGACTACATATAGAGTGGGTGATTAACTGGGTGGGTCTGTGAGTGTGGGTCAGTGATCGAGGAAGTAGGTGAGTGAGTGTGTTAGAGATTGTGGGTGATAGGGTAAGCCATGGGTGACGTGAGTGGGTGTGTTGTTTGGGAGTGAATAGACGAGTGGTTGGGTGAGTTAGTGGGTGGCTGAGTGGGTGGGTGAATGGGTTTAGAGATTGAGTGGGTGGTGGGTGGTTGGGTGAATGAGTGGGTGGGTGGGTTTGTGAATGGTTGAGGTGAGTGAGTGGGTGGGTCAGCGCATGAGTGGGTGAGAGGTGGGTTGGTGAGTTGGTGAGAGGATTAGTGAATTGGTGGGTTCGAGATTGCGTGGCTGGGTGAGTGAGTCGGTTAGAGATTGAGTGGGTGGCAGGGTAAGTGGGTGGGTTGCTTAATGGGTGTGTGAGTGGGTGGATAAATAGGTGAGTGGACAGGTGCATGGTTTAGTGGGTGGGTGAATAAGTGAGTGGGTGGGTGAGTGCATTGTTGCGTGAATGTGTGGGTGGTTGAGTTTTTGGGTAGATGGGTGTGTGAATATGGGAGGTGAGTTCGTGTGTTAGTGGGTGGGTGAGTCGGAGAGTGAGGCACCATGGTGCCGAGATGTTAACTACCTCGCCCAGTATACAGGAGGTTGTGGATTTTATCCCAGCCCTTCCGCTTGGATATTTGGAGTTTCTATGTTCTCCCCGTGGTCGTGTAGAATTTTCTCCAGGTTGTCCCTCCACATTTGAACATGCATTTATATAATTTGGTTGCAATAACATTCTACGTGAAAAGCCACTTAATTGAACTGTCATTTGTGCTGAGGTGGCTTCCGACAAATATCTATAGCTCAGGGCCTTACCCAGTAAAATGAAAAACAATTAAATATTAGTTTATTGTGTGGATGAGTGGGTGCGTGCGTGTGTGGGTGGGTGCGTGGGTGGATGAGTGAGTGGATGGGTTGATGCGTCGTAGGTGAGTCGCTGAGTGAGTGAGTGGTTGGGTGCATGAGTGTGAGTTAGAAATTGAGTGGGTGGCTTAGTGAGTGGGTCAGTGTATGAATGGCTCAGTAGTTGAGTGAGTGAGTGGGTGATTGAATGAGTGGGTGAGTGTGTGGGTTAGTGGGTGGGAGAGTCAGACAGTGGGGCGCCATGGTGGCGAGATGTTAACTACCTCGCCTGGTATGCAGAAGGTTGTGGGTTTGATCCCGACCCTGACACCTGTATATTTCCCTCCACATTTAAAATCAACAAACATTTATAGGATTTGGCTGCAATACATGTCATAAGCCACTTCGTTGACCTATAATTTTTAACCAGGTCATTTCTGAAAAAGATGTTTAGCTCTGTCGGCCTTACCTGGTAAAATAACCACAATTTAGATTTAGTTTAGTGTGTTGGTGAGTGGGCGGGTGAGTGCGTGGGTGGGTGGGTGAGTGGTGAGTGGCTCGGTGGTTGAGTTAGTGGGTGGTAGTGGGTGGTTGAGTTAGTGGGTGGTGGAATGTTTTGGTGGTTGAATTATTGGGTGGTTGAGTGATGGGTGGGTGGGTGAATAATTACGTGGTTAGTGGGTGAGTTGCTGAGGGAGTGGTTGGGCGAGTGGGTGGGTTAGAAATTGAGTGGGTGGCATGGTGAGTGGATGTGTATGTGACTGGGTGAGTAGGTGAGTGGCTGGGTGAGTATGTGAGTAGATGGTTATGTGGGGAGTGAGTGGGTTAGTGACTGGGTGAGTTGTAGTTGAGATTGTCAGTTTAAAAGTGAGTTGGTGGGTTAGAGATTGACTGGCTCGGTGAGTGAGTGCTGGGTGGGTTAGTGAGTTGTTGGGTGGGTGAGTGTTAGTGGGTGGATGATCGACTGGGTGGGTGGTTGAGTGAGTAGATGGGTGGGTGGGTTGCAGTGACGTGTGGTGAGGTCAATGGCTGGGGAGGCACTGGCTTGTGTCAGAGCCAGATTCACACACTGAGGGGGACGTGGCCTCACGGAGGGGGGCGTGTTAGATGCATCCCCCTCAGTGAGGCAAATGTGATGGCTACCTCCCCTGGTGCTTTTTCATTGCAGTTTCATGACGAGACCAGCGAGCCTAAATATCTTTATACACATACGTGAAATAAGTTACCTGGAGTATGGAAGGCGAGGACATGAAATGAAGGGGTCTACAAACATTACATTGGTGACATACTGTGATAGTAACAGGCACGCACTTATTGCCCGCGCTCCATCCAGTAACTGAGGGGTTGCGTAATCAGGGGAGGCTGAGCTCGTCGCTGCCTCACCTCTCGTCTCTTCCTGTATTTGCAGCGGAGCTCCGCAAATTTGGCGATTTTAACTATAAAAGTGGAATCTTACAGAAATGACATTTATAACACAGATCAGTGGAAAAATCTTTTATTTATTTTATTATTCTCTTTTTTTTTACTTTTCGTAACAACTATTGTCATTGGAGTATGACAGGTGAGGCACTGCCTCCCCTGACCGCACGTCCCTGGTGGGTTGGTAGGTTGGTGAGGAAGTGAGAGGGTTAGTGGGTACGAGATTGAGTGGGTGGCTGGCTGAGTGGTTGAGAAGATGGGTGTGCGATTTCATGGGTGAGTGAGTCGGTGAGTGAGTGGGTGAGTGGGTTTTTGTATGGGTGAGTGCTTCAGTGGGTTCATGAGTGAGTGGATGGGTTATTGAGTGAGAGGGTGGGGTATTTGAGTAAGTGGTGTGCGTGAATAGGTGAATGGGTGGGTGTTTGAGTGAGTGAGTCAGAGAATGGGGTGCCACGGTGGTGAGATGGTAACTACCTTGCATAGTATACAGGAGGTCATGGAATTGATCCCGACCTTCCGCCTGTATATTTCGAGTTTGCATCTTCTCCCTGTGGTCACGTGGATTTTTCTCCGGGTCCTCGGGGTTTTACCTCTGCATTGAGAATAAACTTGCATTCAGAGGATTTGGCTGCAATGCATGTATATGTGATAAGCCACTTTGTTTACCTGTAATTTGTAACAAGGTCGCTTTTGAAAAAGATCTATATAGCTCTGTGGGCCTTAGCTGGTACAATGAGAAATAGTTCATCTTCTTGGTTCTTTCGGTAAAGTCACGTAGAAGGGAAGTAATAAAATAATAAAAATACGTGACTTTACCGAAAGAACCAAGAAGATGAATCCCTGCAGTCACGAAAGCTTTAAATCGAGAAATAGTTCAGTTTTCGTTTATTGGGTGGGTGAGTGGTTGGTGGGTGATTGATTGAGTGGGTGGTTGGGTTGGTGGGTGAGTGTTTGAGTTAGAGAGTGGGTGGGTGGATGGGTGGGTGTGTGAGTGGGGGAGTGAATAGGTGAGTGGGTGGGTGAGTGGAGTCTAGAGTGAGTGAGTGAGTGGGTTGGTGGGTGGGTCGTTGAGTTAATGAGTGGGTGTGTAGGTGGGTGCACAGGTATGTTCTTGAGTGGCTGTGTGTGTGCATGAGCAAGTGAGTTAGCAGTTGAGTGGGTGGCAGAGTGAGTGGGTGAGTGTGTGTGTGTGGGTGGCTTTTGTAGTTTAGTGGTTGGGTGAGTCAGATAATGAGGCGCCACAGTGGCGAGATGGAAACCCCCTCGCGAAAGCCGACGTGTTAAACTGGTATATTGGAATTCGTAGGTTTGACCCCAACCCTGATGTCTGTATATTTGGAGTTTGCATCTTCTCTCGTGGTCACGTCGATTTTCCTCTGATTCCTTCGGGTTTGTTTAACACGTAGACTTTCGCGACCAATATCATACATAATAGAGGTTTCTTTTTTTTTAGATTTGAAGCTTTCGTGACTGCATATTCTAAGGTTTTTTCAGTAAAGTCACGTAGGTAAAACATTAAAATTAATAAAAGTAAAATAAAATAAAAATCACGACGTTTCGGAGGCAACACAAGCTTCCGTCTTCAGGTGGAACCGTCACAGCCACGACAGCTGTATCAAGTAAATGAGAGATTGCAGGAGCTACCACTCCGTTTTTATAATGGTTGGAGAGGGGGGGGGGGCCAAGTACAGCACACTTTTTATTAATATGGTAAGGTGAGGCTTAAGAGGGTGAGCCTTTGTTATGGAGAGGTACGGTTTGTGATCAACCTGTGACAAGGAGACAACAACTAAACATGGTAACCTGCAATAGTTGTCTGTCAAATAAGATTGGCCAAATAAGTGTAGTTAAATCTTTTTTGCATGGTTAATCACATCTTTCCAATGATTACTCAGTTTGTAACCATCATCACGGTTGAAATTATGTCTGTGTTTGTATATTTGTATGGCTTCGTGTACAAACCTTTGATGGTAGCCAGGAGGTTTGCAGAGAACCTTGGTCTCGGAAAAGACAATTTCATGAGAGCCCACCGAGTTGTAGCAATGATCGGCAACGGCCGAAGAATCAGTTCTGCCGTGTTTCAGATCTGACTTGTGCTCGCGGACACGATCAGAAACATGACGTTTCGTTTCTCCAATGTAGCAATCACCACAAATGCAACTCAATTTGTAGACTCCAGGATACTGTAAGTCAGGAACGACATCCTTCACAGATGGAATCAGATCACGGATTTTATGCACTGTACTGAATCGGACTTGGATCTTATGTTTGTTTAGAATTTTGGAGATCTTTTTGGTCACGCATGCTATGTATGGTAACGTGATAGTTTTGGTCGGAGTTTCATGTGGCTGTTTCTGTGTGGTGGGAGAAACAGCTTGGCAGATAATGCGGTCAGAGTATCCGTTCATCCTGAGGGCCCGATGTACATGTCTTAATTCACCGGCCAGGTGGTGTTGGTCAGAAATGCCATGGGCTCTGTGGTATAGCGTTTTGATGAGAGAATTCTTTTGGAAATGGGTGGTGGGGCGAATCCGGTTTCAAGTAGGAATCTGTGTGGGTGGCTTTCCTGTAGACAGAATGTCCCAAGGATCCGTCAGGCCTCCTCTCAAACAGAATATCCAAGAATGGTAGTTTACCGTCTTTCTCCACTTCCATGGTGAATCTGATGGATGGGTGTCTAGAATTGATGTGGTCCAAGAAGTGGTTCAATGCTGGGAGGCCATGTGGCCAGATGACGAAAGTGTCATCCACATACCTCTTCCACAGGGAAGGACGCAGGGTGGATGTCTGGATGGCGTCTGATTCAAACTTTCCCATGAACATGTTGGCTATAACTGGTGACAAGGGGGAGCCCATAGGGGTACCCTCATTCTGTTTGTAGAAGGTGCCATTCCAGGTAAAATAGGTGTTGGTGAGGCAATGCCTAACCAGCGCAGGTACATCAGAATTCAATCCATGTTGGACTAAGTCCTCAATTATTGTTAGGGTGTCCGGTACTGGGACTTTGGTGAACAAAGATACTACATCAAAGCTGACGAGGATGTCATCAGGAGATAGTACCATGTCCTTAACCATAGAGACTAATTGGGTTGAGTTGAGTACTGCCGAAGAGGTCTTGCCTGTGAAGGGGAGCAGAGTATCTGATAGAAAACGGGCTAGTTTGTACGTAGGAGAGTTTATCATCGACACGATGGGTCGTAGCGGCGTGCCTTCTTTATGGATTTTGGGAAGACCATAGAGTCTGGGAGGTCTAGCCGCCGATGGTTTTAGAGAGGGACGTTTGCTTGGTTCGATTAGGGAAGTCGAACTCGTGATGATACTGTTTCTCAGATTGATGTAGCCCTCAGAGGCATAGGACACATCCATGCAGATGTAGCAAGAGCTGAAAGCTACTATTCTTAAGAATGCTACGAAACCCACTAGTAACATCAGCAAAAACGAACGCTCTGAACTCGGGACCTAAAAAGAGAGATGATATAGTCATCCTCTCGGCAGACAAGGGCACGGTCATCATGGATAAAGATTCATACAACAACAAAATCCTGGACCTTAATGATGGGAGTTACTCCAAAATTAAAAACGATCCCACTAAAAGCCTAACGACAAAAACCAACAGTATCATCACGAGTTCGACTTCCCTAATCGATCCAAGCAAACGTCCCTCTAAAACCATCGGCGGCTAGACCTCCCAGACTCTATGGTCTTCCCAAAATCCATAAAGAAGGCACCCCGCTACGACCCATCGTGTCGACGATAAACTCTCCTACGTACAAACTAGCCCGTTTTCTATCAGATACTCTGCTCCCCTTCACAGGCAAGACCTCTTCGGCAGTACTCAACTCAACCCAATTAGTCTCTATGGTTAAGGACATGGTACTATCTCCTGATGACATCCTCGTCAGCTTTGATGTAGTATCTTTGTTCACCAAAGTCCCAGTACCGGACACCCTAACAATAATTGAGGACTTAGTCCAACATGGATTGAATTCTGATGTACCTGCGCTGGTTAGGCATTGCCTCACCAACACCTATTTTACCCGGAATGGCACCTTCTACAAACAGAATGAGGGTACCCCTATGGGCTCCCCCTTGTCACCAGTTATAGCCAACATGTTCATGGAAAAGTTTGAATCAGACGCCATCCATACATCCACCCAGCGTCCTTCTCTGTGGAAGAGGTATGTGGATGACACTTTCGTCATCTGGCCACATGGCCTCCCAGCATTGAACCACTTCTTGGACCACATCAATTCTAGACACCCATCCATCAGATTCACCATGGAAGTGGAGAAAGACGGTAAACTACCATTCTTGGATATTCTGTTTGAGAGGAGGCCTGACGGATCCTTGGGACATTCTGTCTACAGGAAAGCCATCCACACAGATTCCTACTTGAAACCGGATTCCCACCACCACCCATCTCAAAAGAATTCTCTCATCAAAACGCTATACCACAGAGCCCATGGCATTTCTGACCAACACCACCTGGCCGGTGAATTAAGACATGTACATCGGGCCCTCAGGATGAACGGATACTCTGACCGCACTATCCGCCAAGCTGTTTCTCCCACCACACAGAAACAGCCACATGAAACTCCGACCAAAACTATCACGTTACCATACATAGCAGGCGTGACCAAAAAGATCTCCAAAATTCTAAACAAACATAAGATCCAAGTCCGATTCAGTGAAGTGCATAAAATCCGTGATCTGATTCCATCTGTGAAGGATGTCGTTCCTGACTTACATTATCCTGGAGTTTACAAATTGAGTTGCATTTGTGGTGATTGCTACATTGGAGAAACGAAACGTCATGTTTCTGATCGTGTCCACGAGCACAAGTCAGATCTGAAACACGGCAGAACTGATTCTTCGGCCGTTGCCGATCATTGCTACAACTCGGTGGGCTCTCATGAAATTGTCTTTTCCGAGACCAAGGTTCTCTGCAAACCTCCTGGCTACCATCAAAGGTTTGTACACGAAGCCATACAAATATACAAACACAGACATAATTTCAACCGTGATGATGGTTACAAACTGAGTAATCATTGGAAAGATGTGATTAACCATGCAAAAAAGATTTAACTACACTTATTTGGCCAATCTTATTTGACAGACAACTATTACAGGTTTACCATGTTTAGTTGTTGTCTCCTTGTCACAGGTTGAGTCACAAACCGTACCTCTCCATAACAAAGGCTCACCCTCTTAAGCCTCACCTTACCATATTAATAATAATAACCCGTAAAAACAAAGTTTTTCACTATAAATCCTTTATATGTGTGGCAGCGAACTTAATATAAAGGATTTAAAAATATATTCGCCTGTGGAGGACGCGGGGATCGATCCCGCGACCTTTGGCATGGGAAGCGAGGGCGCTACCAACTGCGCTACTCCGCCACGGCCTGTGGAGGGGTTACGCTCTGGGCTCTTATACTGTGACGTTCAGCCAAAGCCAAGAATGAGTTCTTTTGAATATATGTAAAATATTATTTTTTTGCCTAAAAGTGTAAAATTTTGGGAATTTTTTTTCACCGAACATTAATTGTCAGCGCACAACGAGTCTGTGTGGAAAATGTCAGCTCGATTGGATCACGGGAAGTGGTTAAAAACGAACCGAAAGATTTGCACGGTCCTAAGCAAGCAAGCAAGCACGCAAGCAAGCGAACTTAATATAAAGGATTTAATAAAAAACGACCGAAAGATTTGCACGGTCCTAAGCAAGCAAGCAAAGCAAGCAAGCGAACTTAATATAAAGAATTTAAAAAGTGTGCTGTACTTGGCCCTTCCCCCCCCTCTCCAACCATTATATAAACGGAGTGGTAGCTCCTGCAATTTCTCATTTACTTGATACAGCTGTCGTGGCTGTGACGGTTCCACCTGAAGACGGAAGCTTGTGTTGCCTCCGAAACGTCGTGATTTTTTATTTATTTTACTTTTATTAATTTTAATGTTTTACCTACGTGACTTTACCGAAAAAACCTAATAATAAGAGGTTTCTTTTTTGGGTTAGATCGCATAAATATATAAATGTGTCGTTAAAACCCACCACCCGACACAGCCAACTAGTAAGGGTTGTCACGTACGCAGAACATGCCAATTTGTAACTAGTACAACTCACGGTGTGTTGGAGAGTCAAGCCACAACATTTACAATCTGAGTACGACGTTTCGCCAGTAATTACAACTAGCTTCATTAGGCAACAGCCAGATTTGTGGAGCCTGTTTTTATCATTTGCCTGTTATCATTCGCCTGTTATTAAGTTAAAGTAGAAATTGTTATTATTGTTGTAATCACGTTATCAGTATAGAAATAATTGTTATTATGTTAAAAGTAGAAATAATTATTGTTATCAAGTTCTAAGTGGAAATAATAATTACTGTTCTCATTCGCCTGTCGTTATCATTTGCCTGTTGTTATTTTTCGCCTATTGTTATCAAGTTAGAAGTAGAAAGTTATTATTATTGTTATCATCCACCTGGTGTTGGTACTGCACGTCTCTAATCCAGCACTGTGGAAGGTAGCGAGGGCTGGTGAATCACCGCACAATGATGTTGGCAAATCCCCTTCCCGTGGGTGTCGAGGTGCCATAACCTGACTCGCCAGGAGAAGGCAGTAGAGCAAGTGGACTAATCGCCATCTTCACCTGTACAGGGATAGAGTGTTTCACCCTCGCACGCATGGGTTTTCTCCGGGTACTCCGGTTTCCCCCACTGGTATAAACACTCGTCATTAATTAGCGCATAATGCCTCCATAGAGGACCGCAGAGCTTGGACAATTGTTGGTACTGGCTCACCACGTGGCTTCCTTCCTGCACGGCTGTGGTTCCTCATGCCTCTGAGTCGTTCTTGTGCTCGCTATAAAACTTTTAATTATTACTATTATTCGCCAGGCGGTGGTGTTGCAAGCCTGTGATCCAGCAGTGGAAGGCAGCAAGGGTGAGTGGATCACACAGTGAATGTTGTGAAACCCCCTTCCCGTGGGCATCCAGGTGCCTTCTCCTGGCTGGCTGGCCAGGAGAAGGCAGTACAGAAAGTGGGATAATCGCCATCTTTGCCTATACGGTTTAAAGTGCTGCCCCACGGGTTTTTTCCAGGTGCTCCGGTTTCCCCCA
>NW_024705285.1:2994-56365 GCF_018977255.1 Callorhinchus milii | reverse complement strand
GTACATCTCACGCATAATTGTACACTTCCGTTTGAATAAGGATGTGCATCTCCATGCATAATTCCGTGCTTCGTGTTAATATGCAAATATTCACCCCCCAATGTCTCTAAACTTCTGCAAGTTTAGAGGATGATAAAGTGACATACAGTCTGAAGTATCAAAATTGGTGATCTCGAGCTTGATTTGGAATAAGATGTGCAAGTTTATACTGTACTGATTTTGTTTTATAAATATATTTAAGGACAATCGTGTTGAGCGGGGTGTTTCTAGAAAACGAGTGTTTTATATTAAAAATTCTGCCATTTGTTCGTGTAGTCGAACGCAATCCCTTTGTACTTACACTGCTGTATATGTACACTCGTGTGTGTATGTATGAAGCAGTGTGTATGCACATTCGTGTATGTTTCTACCGCGCTGTGTATGTCCACTCGTGTGTGGGTGTGTGTACATGAGAGTGTATGTGTACTCGTGTATGATTATGTATTGGAACAAACAAATTATTTTTTATATTGTGTCGTACAAATAATTGAGGGGCAACGTGGTCGGAATGCGCCACCACAACAGGGAACTACAGGGATGAGACTCCCCGCTCGTGGTGCTAAATGAATGAAAACAGCGCCACTGAGCAGACAGAGCCCCGCCCCTACAGCTCGTGAGTGTGACGTAGTGAGTGTGACCAGCGGACTGCCACGATGCTGCCAGGTAAGGGTAAACTTGTGTGATGGAGATGCTTCACCTGAAACTCGCCTCCACACGTGTTCGCTATGAACATTATAGCAATAAGGGACGATCAGTCATCTTTAACATAGCAGGTCTTTATTGTTCTTCAAGTATATTAACATTAAAACTCGTAGAAACACATGCACACTCGTGTGTGAATGTACAACGCTGTATATACAGTCGTGTTTGGATGCACACTCGTGTGTGTATGTCTACTCGTCTGTGTTTTTTATTTAGAAATATGGTAGCAATAACGTACGATCAGTCATGTTTAAAAACAGGTCCTTATTAATCTGCAAAAAAACTCACGTTAATACTCGTATCGAAATCTTTATTAATGCGCATGCTATTTCCCAATAGAAATTCAGCAGTTAAAACAGATTCTTAAAATCAAAAACGTAAACGTCGATTTCCCCTTTGACGTCCTTTTCCACTGAAGCCATTCGTCCAGAAGTCCAAGCCATCAAACACAGGAACAGCGAACGTGCAATCCACGCACACTCTGAAACTTATTATTTGAAGTTAATTAATTTATTACACAATCTTGAAAATTAAAGAACATGTTTAAAATAGTGAGCAAAGTTGTGGTCACAGACTTTCTCCAACTTCAGCTCAACAAGACCACTTAACCACTATAGTAAAATCAGGAATTGAACCACCTCACAACCACTGCACATCACACCACATCAACAAGTAATCCGATAGGACTACAAAGCACCACCTTAACGTGACGAAGTCTAGAATAAACCTCAACACTCAAGACACGGAAATCACAAAACACCACGACAAAATTAATAACAGTATTTTCTGGTGACTGTGAAGATTTTATTTCCGTGAAAATGCCTTCCCACACACAGAGCACTTGAACGGTTTTTCGCCCGCGTGTGTTTTCTGGTGATTGCGAAGAGTTGATTTCTGTGCAAATGCCTTCCCGCACACAGAGCAATTGAATGGCTTCTTGCCCGTGTGTGTTTTCTGGTGACTGTTAAGAGTTGATTTCTGTGCAAATGCCTTCCCACACACAGAGCAATTGAACGGCTTCTCGCCCGTGTGTGTTTTCTGGTGATTGCGAAGAGTTGATGAATCTGCAAATGCCTTCCCACACACAGAGCAATTGAACGGCTTCTCGCCCGTGTGTGTTTTCTGGTGACGGTTACGATTTGATGAATCTGCAAATGCCTTCCCACACACAGAACAAATGAACGGCTTTTCGCCCGTGTGTGTGTTCTGGTGAGTGTGAAGATTTTGTTTCAGTGAAAATGCCTTCCCACAAAGAGATCAATTGAACCGCTTCTTGCCAGTGTGTGCGTGCCGATGTGGAGAGTTTTTCTGCTCCATGTGACTGATTCTTCAGAGCAGAGTAACAGTCGCGGGTGTTGTTGAGAGTTAAAGGCACCCTCTAAGCTGCGTGGATGTCTGGCTCAAATCGCCAAAAAGCAACTCTCACTAACGTCTAACCGCGACACTGTAAGTCGGACTACACACGCGATTACCAGTTTATCCACTAACAAAGACACTTACTTGTTGATGCACGGCGTATCGATGTCCCTGTAACCCGTCTGAAGAGATCGCCACGAACTCTCCCGAAGCAAAGTCCCCAACCAGTCGCCAAGCAATCGTGCTCGCCAGGCTGGGTCTCGTGGAAGAAGGGTTATCTGCAGAGCGAGGAGTCGAGCGTCTATGCTCAGCAAAATCCCTCTCGAAATGACCTTGAGGTCTGATTTTAAGCCCCTTATATCTTCGCTCTAGCATCCAAATCCTTTGTTCACAACTTGGCCTATTATGGACTTTGCATTAAATTGTTAATTTTTACGTTAACAATCAGCATATCCAGCAACATAATACGCATGTACATCTCACGCATAATTGTACACTTCCGTTTGAATAAGGATGTGCATCTCCATGCATAATTCCGTGCTTCGTGTTAATATGCAAATATTCACCCCCCAATGTCTCTAAACTTCTGCAAGTTTAGAGGATGATAAAGTGACATACAGTCTGAAGTATCAAAATTGGTGATCTCGAGCTTGATTTGGAATAAGATGTGCAAGTTTATACTGTACTGATTTTGTTTTATAAATATATTTAAGGACAATCGTGTTGAGCGGGGTGTTTCTAGAAAACGAGTGTTTTATATTAAAAATTCTGCCATTTGTTCGTGTAGTCGAACGCAATCCCTTTGTACTTACACTGCTGTATATGTACACTCGTGTGTGTATGTATGAAGCAGTGTGTATGCACATTCGTGTATGTTTCTACCGCGCTGTGTATGTCCACTCGTGTGTGGGTGTGTGTACATGAGAGTGTATGTGTACTCGTGTATGATTATGTATTGGAACAAACAAATTATTTTTTATATTGTGTCGTACAAATAATTGAGGGGCAACGTGGTCGGAATGCGCCACCACAACAGGGAACTACAGGGATGAGACTCCCCGCTCGTGGTGCTAAATGAATGAAAACAGCGCCACTGAGCAGACAGAGCCCCGCCCCTACAGCTCGTGAGTGTGACGTAGTGAGTGTGACCAGCGGACTGCCACGATGCTGCCAGGTAAGGGTAAACTTGTGTGATGGAGATGCTTCACCTGAAACTCGCCTCCACACGTGTTCGCTATGAACATTATAGCAATAAGGGACGATCAGTCATCTTTAACATAGCAGGTCTTTATTGTTCTTCAAGTATATTAACATTAAAACTCGTAGAAACACATGCACACTCGTGTGTGAATGTACAACGCTGTATATACAGTCGTGTTTGGATGCACACTCGTGTGTGTATGTCTACTCGTCTGTGTTTTTTATTTAGAAATATGGTAGCAATAACGTACGATCAGTCATGTTTAAAAACAGGTCCTTATTAATCTGCAAAAAAACTCACGTTAATACTCGTATCGAAATCTTTATTAATGCGCATGCTATTTCCCAATAGAAATTCAGCAGTTAAAACAGATTCTTAAAATCAAAAACGTAAACGTCGATTTCCCCTTTGACGTCCTTTTCCACTGAAGCCATTCGTCCAGAAGTCCAAGCCATCAAACACAGGAACAGCGAACGTGCAATCCACGCACACTCTGAAACTTATTATTTGAAGTTAATTAATTTATTACACAATCTTGAAAATTAAAGAACATGTTTAAAATAGTGAGCAAAGTTGTGGTCACAGACTTTCTCCAACTTCAGCTCAACAAGACCACTTAACCACTATAGTAAAATCAGGAATTGAACCACCTCACAACCACTGCACATCACCCCACATCAACAAGTAAACCGATAGGACTACAAAGCACCACCTTAACGTGACGAAGTCTAGAATAAACCTCAACACTCAAGACACGGAAATCACAAAACACCACGACAAAATTAATAACAGTATTTTCTGGTGACTGTGAAGATTTTATTTCCGTGAAAATGCCTTCCCACACACAGAGCACTTGAACGGTTTTTCGCCCGCGTGTGTTTTCTGGTGATTGCGAAGAGTTGATTTCTGTGCAAATGCCTTCCCGCACACAGAGCAATTGAATGGCTTCTTGCCCGTGTGTGTTTTCTGGTGACTGTTAAGAGTTGATTTCTGTGCAAATGCCTTCCCACACACAGAGCAATTGAACGGCTTCTCGCCCGTGTGTGTTTTCTGGTGATTGCGAAGAGTTGATGAATCTGCAAATGCCTTCCCACACACAGAGCAATTGAACGGCTTCTCGCCCGTGTGTGTTTTCTGGTGACGGTTACGATTTGATGAATCTGCAAATGCCTTCCCACACACAGAACAAATGAACGGCTTTTCGCCCGTGTGTGTGTTCTGGTGAGTGTGAAGATTTTGTTTCAGTGAAAATGCCTTCCCACAAAGAGATCAATTGAACCGCTTCTTGCCAGTGTGTGCGTGCCGATGTGGAGAGTTTTTCTGCTCCATGTGACTGATTCTTCAGAGCAGAGTAACAGTCGCGGGTGTTGTTGAGAGTTAAAGGCACCCTCTAAGCTGCGTGGATGTCTGGCTCAAATCGCCAAAAAGCAACTCTCACTAACGTCTAACCGCGACACTGTAAGTCGGACTACACACGCGATTACCAGTTTATCCACTAACAAAGACACTTACTTGTTGATGCACGGCGTATCGATGTCCCTGTAACCCGTCTGAAGAGATCGCCACGAACTCTCCCGAAGCAAAGTCCCCAACCAGTCGCCAAGCAATCGTGCTCGCCAGGCTGGGTCTCGTGGAAGAAGGGTTATCTGCAGAGCGAGGAGTCGAGCGTCTATGCTCAGCAAAATCCCTCTCGAAATGACCTTGAGGTCTGATTTTAAGCCCCTTATATCTTCGCTCTAGCATCCAAATCCTTTGTTCACAACTTGGCCTATTATGGACTTTGCATTAAATTGTTAATTTTTACGTTAACAATCAGCATATCCAGCAACATAATACGCATGTACATCTCACGCATAATTGTACACTTCCGTTTGAATAAGGATGTGCATCTCCATGCATAATTCCGTGCTTCGTGTTAATATGCAAATATTCACCCCCCAATGTCTCTAAACTTCTGCAAGTTTAGAGGATGATAAAGTGACATACAGTCTGAAGTATCAAAATTGGTGATCTCGAGCTTGATTTGGAATAAGATGTGCAAGTTTATACTGTACTGATTTTGTTTTATAAATATATTTAAGGACAATCGTGTTGAGCGGGGTGTTTCTAGAAAACGAGTGTTTTATATTAAAAATTCTGCCATTTGTTCGTGTAGTCGAACGCAATCCCTTTGTACTTACACTGCTGTATATGTACACTCGTGTGTGTATGTATGAAGCAGTGTGTATGCACATTCGTGTATGTTTCTACCGCGCTGTGTATGTCCACTCGTGTGTGGGTGTGTGTACATGAGAGTGTATGTGTACTCGTGTATGATTATGTATTGGAACAAACAAATTATTTTTTATATTGTGTCGTACAAATAATTGAGGGGCAACGTGGTCGGAATGCGCCACCACAACAGGGAACTACAGGGATGAGACTCCCCGCTCGTGGTGCTAAATGAATGAAAACAGCGCCACTGAGCAGACAGAGCCCCGCCCCTACAGCTCGTGAGTGTGACGTAGTGAGTGTGACCAGCGGACTGCCACGATGCTGCCAGGTAAGGGTAAACTTGTGTGATGGAGATGCTTCACCTGAAACTCGCCTCCACACGTGTTCGCTATGAACATTATAGCAATAAGGGACGATCAGTCATCTTTAACATAGCAGGTCTTTATTGTTCTTCAAGTATATTAACATTAAAACTCGTAGAAACACATGCACACTCGTGTGTGAATGTACAACGCTGTATATACAGTCGTGTTTGGATGCACACTCGTGTGTGTATGTCTACTCGTCTGTGTTTTTTATTTAGAAATATGGTAGCAATAACGTACGATCAGTCATGTTTAAAAACAGGTCCTTATTAATCTGCAAAAAAACTCACGTTAATACTCGTATCGAAATCTTTATTAATGCGCATGCTATTTCCCAATAGAAATTCAGCAGTTAAAACAGATTCTTAAAATCAAAAACGTAAACGTCGATTTCCCCTTTGACGTCCTTTTCCACTGAAGCCATTCGTCCAGAAGTCCAAGCCATCAAACACAGGAACAGCGAACGTGCAATCCACGCACACTCTGAAACTTATTATTTGAAGTTAATTAATTTATTACACAATCTTGAAAATTAAAGAACATGTTTAAAATAGTGAGCAAAGTTGTGGTCACAGACTTTCTCCAACTTCAGCTCAACAAGACCACTTAACCACTATAGTAAAATCAGGAATTGAACCACCTCACAACCACTGCACATCACCCCACATCAACAAGTAAACCGATAGGACTACAAAGCACCACCTTAACGTGACGAAGTCTAGAATAAACCTCAACACTCAAGACACGGAAATCACAAAACACCACGACAAAATTAATAACAGTATTTTCTGGTGACTGTGAAGATTTTATTTCCGTGAAAATGCCTTCCCACACACAGAGCACTTGAACGGTTTTTCGCCCGCGTGTGTTTTCTGGTGATTGCGAAGAGTTGATTTCTGTGCAAATGCCTTCCCGCACACAGAGCAATTGAATGGCTTCTTGCCCGTGTGTGTTTTCTGGTGACTGTTAAGAGTTGATTTCTGTGCAAATGCCTTCCCACACACAGAGCAATTGAACGGCTTCTCGCCCGTGTGTGTTTTCTGGTGATTGCGAAGAGTTGATGAATCTGCAAATGCCTTCCCACACACAGAGCAATTGAACGGCTTCTCGCCCGTGTGTGTTTTCTGGTGACGGTTACGATTTGATGAATCTGCAAATGCCTTCCCACACACAGAACAAATGAACGGCTTTTCGCCCGTGTGTGTGTTCTGGTGAGTGTGAAGATTTTGTTTCAGTGAAAATGCCTTCCCACAAAGAGATCAATTGAACCGCTTCTTGCCAGTGTGTGCGTGCCGATGTGGAGAGTTTTTCTGCTCCATGTGACTGATTCTTCAGAGCAGAGTAACAGTCGCGGGTGTTGTTGAGAGTTAAAGGCACCCTCTAAGCTGCGTGGATGTCTGGCTCAAATCGCCAAAAAGCAACTCTCACTAACGTCTAACCGCGACACTGTAAGTCGGACTACACACGCGATTACCAGTTTATCCACTAACAAAGACACTTACTTGTTGATGCACGGCGTATCGATGTCCCTGTAACCCGTCTGAAGAGATCGCCACGAACTCTCCCGAAGCAAAGTCCCCAACCAGTCGCCAAGCAATCGTGCTCGCCAGGCTGGGTCTCGTGGAAGAAGGGTTATCTGCAGAGCGAGGAGTCGAGCGTCTATGCTCAGCAAAATCCCTCTCGAAATGACCTTGAGGTCTGATTTTAAGCCCCTTATATCTTCGCTCTAGCATCCAAATCCTTTGTTCACAACTTGGCCTATTATGGACTTTGCATTAAATTGTTAATTTTTACGTTAACAATCAGCATATCCAGCAACATAATACGCATGTACATCTCACGCATAATTGTACACTTCCGTTTGAATAAGGATGTGCATCTCCATGCATAATTCCGTGCTTCGTGTTAATATGCAAATATTCACCCCCCAATGTCTCTAAACTTCTGCAAGTTTAGAGGATGATAAAGTGACATACAGTCTGAAGTATCAAAATTGGTGATCTCGAGCTTGATTTGGAATAAGATGTGCAAGTTTATACTGTACTGATTTTGTTTTATAAATATATTTAAGGACAATCGTGTTGAGCGGGGTGTTTCTAGAAAACGAGTGTTTTATATTAAAAATTCTGCCATTTGTTCGTGTAGTCGAACGCAATCCCTTTGTACTTACACTGCTGTATATGTACACTCGTGTGTGTATGTATGAAGCAGTGTGTATGCACATTCGTGTATGTTTCTACCGCGCTGTGTATGTCCACTCGTGTGTGGGTGTGTGTACATGAGAGTGTATGTGTACTCGTGTATGATTATGTATTGGAACAAACAAATTATTTTTTATATTGTGTCGTACAAATAATTGAGGGGCAACGTGGTCGGAATGCGCCACCACAACAGGGAACTACAGGGATGAGACTCCCCGCTCGTGGTGCTAAATGAATGAAAACAGCGCCACTGAGCAGACAGAGCCCCGCCCCTACAGCTCGTGAGTGTGACGTAGTGAGTGTGACCAGCGGACTGCCACGATGCTGCCAGGTAAGGGTAAACTTGTGTGATGGAGATGCTTCACCTGAAACTCGCCTCCACACGTGTTCGCTATGAACATTATAGCAATAAGGGACGATCAGTCATCTTTAACATAGCAGGTCTTTATTGTTCTTCAAGTATATTAACATTAAAACTCGTAGAAACACATGCACACTCGTGTGTGAATGTACAACGCTGTATATACAGTCGTGTTTGGATGCACACTCGTGTGTGTATGTCTACTCGTCTGTGTTTTTTATTTAGAAATATGGTAGCAATAACGTACGATCAGTCATGTTTAAAAACAGGTCCTTATTAATCTGCAAAAAAACTCACGTTAATACTCGTATCGAAATCTTTATTAATGCGCATGCTATTTCCCAATAGAAATTCAGCAGTTAAAACAGATTCTTAAAATCAAAAACGTAAACGTCGATTTCCCCTTTGACGTCCTTTTCCACTGAAGCCATTCGTCCAGAAGTCCAAGCCATCAAACACAGGAACAGCGAACGTGCAATCCACGCACACTCTGAAACTTATTATTTGAAGTTAATTAATTTATTACACAATCTTGAAAATTAAAGAACATGTTTAAAATAGTGAGCAAAGTTGTGGTCACAGACTTTCTCCAACTTCAGCTCAACAAGACCACTTAACCACTATAGTAAAATCAGGAATTGAACCACCTCACAACCACTGCACATCACCCCACATCAACAAGTAAACCGATAGGACTACAAAGCACCACCTTAACGTGACGAAGTCTAGAATAAACCTCAACACTCAAGACACGGAAATCACAAAACACCACGACAAAATTAATAACAGTATTTTCTGGTGACTGTGAAGATTTTATTTCCGTGAAAATGCCTTCCCACACACAGAGCACTTGAACGGTTTTTCGCCCGCGTGTGTTTTCTGGTGATTGCGAAGAGTTGATTTCTGTGCAAATGCCTTCCCGCACACAGAGCAATTGAATGGCTTCTTGCCCGTGTGTGTTTTCTGGTGACTGTTAAGAGTTGATTTCTGTGCAAATGCCTTCCCACACACAGAGCAATTGAACGGCTTCTCGCCCGTGTGTGTTTTCTGGTGATTGCGAAGAGTTGATGAATCTGCAAATGCCTTCCCACACACAGAGCAATTGAACGGCTTCTCGCCCGTGTGTGTTTTCTGGTGACGGTTACGATTTGATGAATCTGCAAATGCCTTCCCACACACAGAACAAATGAACGGCTTTTCGCCCGTGTGTGTGTTCTGGTGAGTGTGAAGATTTTGTTTCAGTGAAAATGCCTTCCCACAAAGAGATCAATTGAACCGCTTCTTGCCAGTGTGTGCGTGCCGATGTGGAGAGTTTTTCTGCTCCATGTGACTGATTCTTCAGAGCAGAGTAACAGTCGCGGGTGTTGTTGAGAGTTAAAGGCACCCTCTAAGCTGCGTGGATGTCTGGCTCAAATCGCCAAAAAGCAACTCTCACTAACGTCTAACCGCGACACTGTAAGTCGGACTACACACGCGATTACCAGTTTATCCACTAACAAAGACACTTACTTGTTGATGCACGGCGTATCGATGTCCCTGTAACCCGTCTGAAGAGATCGCCACGAACTCTCCCGAAGCAAAGTCCCCAACCAGTCGCCAAGCAATCGTGCTCGCCAGGCTGGGTCTCGTGGAAGAAGGGTTATCTGCAGAGCGAGGAGTCGAGCGTCTATGCTCAGCAAAATCCCTCTCGAAATGACCTTGAGGTCTGATTTTAAGCCCCTTATATCTTCGCTCTAGCATCCAAATCCTTTGTTCACAACTTGGCCTATTATGGACTTTGCATTAAATTGTTAATTTTTACGTTAACAATCAGCATATCCAGCAACATAATACGCATGTACATCTCACGCATAATTGTACACTTCCGTTTGAATAAGGATGTGCATCTCCATGCATAATTCCGTGCTTCGTGTTAATATGCAAATATTCACCCCCCAATGTCTCTAAACTTCTGCAAGTTTAGAGGATGATAAAGTGACATACAGTCTGAAGTATCAAAATTGGTGATCTCGAGCTTGATTTGGAATAAGATGTGCAAGTTTATACTGTACTGATTTTGTTTTATAAATATATTTAAGGACAATCGTGTTGAGCGGGGTGTTTCTAGAAAACGAGTGTTTTATATTAAAAATTCTGCCATTTGTTCGTGTAGTCGAACGCAATCCCTTTGTACTTACACTGCTGTATATGTACACTCGTGTGTGTATGTATGAAGCAGTGTGTATGCACATTCGTGTATGTTTCTACCGCGCTGTGTATGTCCACTCGTGTGTGGGTGTGTGTACATGAGAGTGTATGTGTACTCGTGTATGATTATGTATTGGAACAAACAAATTATTTTTTATATTGTGTCGTACAAATAATTGAGGGGCAACGTGGTCGGAATGCGCCACCACAACAGGGAACTACAGGGATGAGACTCCCCGCTCGTGGTGCTAAATGAATGAAAACAGCGCCACTGAGCAGACAGAGCCCCGCCCCTACAGCTCGTGAGTGTGACGTAGTGAGTGTGACCAGCGGACTGCCACGATGCTGCCAGGTAAGGGTAAACTTGTGTGATGGAGATGCTTCACCTGAAACTCGCCTCCACACGTGTTCGCTATGAACATTATAGCAATAAGGGACGATCAGTCATCTTTAACATAGCAGGTCTTTATTGTTCTTCAAGTATATTAACATTAAAACTCGTAGAAACACATGCACACTCGTGTGTGAATGTACAACGCTGTATATACAGTCGTGTTTGGATGCACACTCGTGTGTGTATGTCTACTCGTCTGTGTTTTTTATTTAGAAATATGGTAGCAATAACGTACGATCAGTCATGTTTAAAAACAGGTCCTTATTAATCTGCAAAAAAACTCACGTTAATACTCGTATCGAAATCTTTATTAATGCGCATGCTATTTCCCAATAGAAATTCAGCAGTTAAAACAGATTCTTAAAATCAAAAACGTAAACGTCGATTTCCCCTTTGACGTCCTTTTCCACTGAAGCCATTCGTCCAGAAGTCCAAGCCATCAAACACAGGAACAGCGAACGTGCAATCCACGCACACTCTGAAACTTATTATTTGAAGTTAATTAATTTATTACACAATCTTGAAAATTAAAGAACATGTTTAAAATAGTGAGCAAAGTTGTGGTCACAGACTTTCTCCAACTTCAGCTCAACAAGACCACTTAACCACTATAGTAAAATCAGGAATTGAACCACCTCACAACCACTGCACATCACCCCACATCAACAAGTAAACCGATAGGACTACAAAGCACCACCTTAACGTGACGAAGTCTAGAATAAACCTCAACACTCAAGACACGGAAATCACAAAACACCACGACAAAATTAATAACAGTATTTTCTGGTGACTGTGAAGATTTTATTTCCGTGAAAATGCCTTCCCACACACAGAGCACTTGAACGGTTTTTCGCCCGCGTGTGTTTTCTGGTGATTGCGAAGAGTTGATTTCTGTGCAAATGCCTTCCCGCACACAGAGCAATTGAATGGCTTCTTGCCCGTGTGTGTTTTCTGGTGACTGTTAAGAGTTGATTTCTGTGCAAATGCCTTCCCACACACAGAGCAATTGAACGGCTTCTCGCCCGTGTGTGTTTTCTGGTGATTGCGAAGAGTTGATGAATCTGCAAATGCCTTCCCACACACAGAGCAATTGAACGGCTTCTCGCCCGTGTGTGTTTTCTGGTGACGGTTACGATTTGATGAATCTGCAAATGCCTTCCCACACACAGAACAAATGAACGGCTTTTCGCCCGTGTGTGTGTTCTGGTGAGTGTGAAGATTTTGTTTCAGTGAAAATGCCTTCCCACAAAGAGATCAATTGAACCGCTTCTTGCCAGTGTGTGCGTGCCGATGTGGAGAGTTTTTCTGCTCCATGTGACTGATTCTTCAGAGCAGAGTAACAGTCGCGGGTGTTGTTGAGAGTTAAAGGCACCCTCTAAGCTGCGTGGATGTCTGGCTCAAATCGCCAAAAAGCAACTCTCACTAACGTCTAACCGCGACACTGTAAGTCGGACTACACACGCGATTACCAGTTTATCCACTAACAAAGACACTTACTTGTTGATGCACGGCGTATCGATGTCCCTGTAACCCGTCTGAAGAGATCGCCACGAACTCTCCCGAAGCAAAGTCCCCAACCAGTCGCCAAGCAATCGTGCTCGCCAGGCTGGGTCTCGTGGAAGAAGGGTTATCTGCAGAGCGAGGAGTCGAGCGTCTATGCTCAGCAAAATCCCTCTCGAAATGACCTTGAGGTCTGATTTTAAGCCCCTTATATCTTCGCTCTAGCATCCAAATCCTTTGTTCACAACTTGGCCTATTATGGACTTTGCATTAAATTGTTAATTTTTACGTTAACAATCAGCATATCCAGCAACATAATACGCATGTACATCTCACGCATAATTGTACACTTCCGTTTGAATAAGGATGTGCATCTCCATGCATAATTCCGTGCTTCGTGTTAATATGCAAATATTCACCCCCCAATGTCTCTAAACTTCTGCAAGTTTAGAGGATGATAAAGTGACATACAGTCTGAAGTATCAAAATTGGTGATCTCGAGCTTGATTTGGAATAAGATGTGCAAGTTTATACTGTACTGATTTTGTTTTATAAATATATTTAAGGACAATCGTGTTGAGCGGGGTGTTTCTAGAAAACGAGTGTTTTATATTAAAAATTCTGCCATTTGTTCGTGTAGTCGAACGCAATCCCTTTGTACTTACACTGCTGTATATGTACACTCGTGTGTGTATGTATGAAGCAGTGTGTATGCACATTCGTGTATGTTTCTACCGCGCTGTGTATGTCCACTCGTGTGTGGGTGTGTGTACATGAGAGTGTATGTGTACTCGTGTATGATTATGTATTGGAACAAACAAATTATTTTTTATATTGTGTCGTACAAATAATTGAGGGGCAACGTGGTCGGAATGCGCCACCACAACAGGGAACTACAGGGATGAGACTCCCCGCTCGTGGTGCTAAATGAATGAAAACAGCGCCACTGAGCAGACAGAGCCCCGCCCCTACAGCTCGTGAGTGTGACGTAGTGAGTGTGACCAGCGGACTGCCACGATGCTGCCAGGTAAGGGTAAACTTGTGTGATGGAGATGCTTCACCTGAAACTCGCCTCCACACGTGTTCGCTATGAACATTATAGCAATAAGGGACGATCAGTCATCTTTAACATAGCAGGTCTTTATTGTTCTTCAAGTATATTAACATTAAAACTCGTAGAAACACATGCACACTCGTGTGTGAATGTACAACGCTGTATATACAGTCGTGTTTGGATGCACACTCGTGTGTGTATGTCTACTCGTCTGTGTTTTTTATTTAGAAATATGGTAGCAATAACGTACGATCAGTCATGTTTAAAAACAGGTCCTTATTAATCTGCAAAAAAACTCACGTTAATACTCGTATCGAAATCTTTATTAATGCGCATGCTATTTCCCAATAGAAATTCAGCAGTTAAAACAGATTCTTAAAATCAAAAACGTAAACGTCGATTTCCCCTTTGACGTCCTTTTCCACTGAAGCCATTCGTCCAGAAGTCCAAGCCATCAAACACAGGAACAGCGAACGTGCAATCCACGCACACTCTGAAACTTATTATTTGAAGTTAATTAATTTATTACACAATCTTGAAAATTAAAGAACATGTTTAAAATAGTGAGCAAAGTTGTGGTCACAGACTTTCTCCAACTTCAGCTCAACAAGACCACTTAACCACTATAGTAAAATCAGGAATTGAACCACCTCACAACCACTGCACATCACCCCACATCAACAAGTAAACCGATAGGACTACAAAGCACCACCTTAACGTGACGAAGTCTAGAATAAACCTCAACACTCAAGACACGGAAATCACAAAACACCACGACAAAATTAATAACAGTATTTTCTGGTGACTGTGAAGATTTTATTTCCGTGAAAATGCCTTCCCACACACAGAGCACTTGAACGGTTTTTCGCCCGCGTGTGTTTTCTGGTGATTGCGAAGAGTTGATTTCTGTGCAAATGCCTTCCCGCACACAGAGCAATTGAATGGCTTCTTGCCCGTGTGTGTTTTCTGGTGACTGTTAAGAGTTGATTTCTGTGCAAATGCCTTCCCACACAGAGAGCACTTGAACGGCTTCTCGCCCGTGTGTGTTTTCTGGTGATTGCGAAGAGTTGATGAATCTGCAAATGCCTTCCCACACACAGAGCAATTGAACGGCTTCTCGCCCGTGTGTGTTTTCTGGTGACGGTTACGATTTGATGAATCTGCAAATGCCTTCCCACACACAGAACAAATGAACGGCTTTTCGCCCGTGTGTGTGTTCTGGTGAGTGTGAAGATTTTGTTTCAGTGAAAATGCCTTCCCACAAAGAGATCAATTGAACCGCTTCTTGCCAGTGTGTGCGTGCCGATGTGGAGAGTTTTTCTGCTCCATGTGACTGATTCTTCAGAGCAGAGTAACAGTCGCGGGTGTTGTTGAGAGTTAAAGGCACCCTCTAAGCTGCGTGGATGTCTGGCTCAAATCGCCAAAAAGCAACTCTCACTAACGTCTAACCGCGACACTGTAAGTCGGACTACACACGCGATTACCAGTTTATCCACTAACAAAGACACTTACTTGTTGATGCACGGCGTATCGATGTCCCTGTAACCCGTCTGAAGAGATCGCCACGAACTCTCCCGAAGCAAAGTCCCCAACCAGTCGCCAAGCAATCGTGCTCGCCAGGCTGGGTCTCGTGGAAGAAGGGTTATCTGCAGAGCGAGGAGTCGAGCGTCTATGCTCAGCAAAATCCCTCTCGAAATGACCTTGAGGTCTGATTTTAAGCCCCTTATATCTTCGCTCTAGCATCCAAATCCTTTGTTCACAACTTGGCCTATTATGGACTTTGCATTAAATTGTTAATTTTTACGTTAACAATCAGCATATCCAGCAACATAATACGCATGTACATCTCACGCATAATTGTACACTTCCGTTTGAATAAGGATGTGCATCTCCATGCATAATTCCGTGCTTCGTGTTAATATGCAAATATTCACCCCCCAATGTCTCTAAACTTCTGCAAGTTTAGAGGATGATAAAGTGACATACAGTCTGAAGTATCAAAATTGGTGATCTCGAGCTTGATTTGGAATAAGATGTGCAAGTTTATACTGTACTGATTTTGTTTTATAAATATATTTAAGGACAATCGTGTTGAGCGGGGTGTTTCTAGAAAACGAGTGTTTTATATTAAAAATTCTGCCATTTGTTCGTGTAGTCGAACGCAATCCCTTTGTACTTACACTGCTGTATATGTACACTCGTGTGTGTATGTATGAAGCAGTGTGTATGCACATTCGTGTATGTTTCTACCGCGCTGTGTATGTCCACTCGTGTGTGGGTGTGTGTACATGAGAGTGTATGTGTACTCGTGTATGATTATGTATTGGAACAAACAAATTATTTTTTATATTGTGTCGTACAAATAATTGAGGGGCAACGTGGTCGGAATGCGCCACCACAACAGGGAACTACAGGGATGAGACTCCCCGCTCGTGGTGCTAAATGAATGAAAACAGCGCCACTGAGCAGACAGAGCCCCGCCCCTACAGCTCGTGAGTGTGACGTAGTGAGTGTGACCAGCGGACTGCCACGATGCTGCCAGGTAAGGGTAAACTTGTGTGATGGAGATGCTTCACCTGAAACTCGCCTCCACACGTGTTCGCTATGAACATTATAGCAATAAGGGACGATCAGTCATCTTTAACATAGCAGGTCTTTATTGTTCTTCAAGTATATTAACATTAAAACTCGTAGAAACACATGCACACTCGTGTGTGAATGTACAACGCTGTATATACAGTCGTGTTTGGATGCACACTCGTGTGTGTATGTCTACTCGTCTGTGTTTTTTATGTAGAAATATGGTAGCAATAACGTACGATCAGTCATGTTTAAAAACAGGTCCTTATTAATCTGCAAAAAAACTCACGTTAATACTCGTATCGAAATCTTTATTAATGCGCATGCTATTTCCCAATAGAAATTCAGCAGTTAAAACAGATTCTTAAAATCAAAAACGTAAACGTCGATTTCCCCTTTGACGTCCTTTTCCACTGAAGCCATTCGTCCAGAAGTCCAAGCCATCAAAACAGGACCAGCGAACGTGGAATCCACGCACACTCTGAAACTTATTATTCGTCCAGAAGTCCAAGCCATCAAACACAGGAACAGCGAACGTGCAATCCACGCACACTCTGAAACTTATTATTTGAAGTTAATTAATTTATTACACAATCTTGAAAATTAAAGAACATGTTTAAAATAGTGAGCAAAGTTGTGGTCACAGACTTTCTCCAACTTCAGCTCAACAAGACCACTTAACCACTATAGTAAAATCAGGAATTGAACCACCTCACAACCACTGCACATCACCCCACATCAACAAGTAAACCGATAGGACTACAAAGCACCACCTTAACGTGACGAAGTCTAGAATAAACCTCAACACTCAAGACACGGAAATCACAAAACACCACGACAAAATTAATAACAGTATTTTCTGGTGACTGTGAAGATTTTATTTCCGTGAAAATGCCTTCCCACACACAGAGCACTTGAACGGTTTTTCGCCCGCGTGTGTTTTCTGGTGATTGCGAAGAGTTGATTTCTGTGCAAATGCCTTCCCGCACACAGAGCAATTGAATGGCTTCTTGCCCGTGTGTGTTTTCTGGTGACTGTTAAGAGTTGATTTCTGTGCAAATGCCTTCCCACACACAGAGCAATTGAACGGCTTCTCGCCCGTGTGTGTTTTCTGGTGATTGCGAAGAGTTGATGAATCTGCAAATGCCTTCCCACACACAGAGCAATTGAACGGCTTCTCGCCCGTGTGTGTTTTCTGGTGACGGTTACGATTTGATGAATCTGCAAATGCCTTCCCACACACAGAACAAATGAACGGCTTTTCGCCCGTGTGTGTGTTCTGGTGAGTGTGAAGATTTTGTTTCAGTGAAAATGCCTTCCCACAAAGAGATCAATTGAACCGCTTCTTGCCAGTGTGTGCGTGCCGATGTGGAGAGTTTTTCTGCTCCATGTGACTGATTCTTCAGAGCAGAGTAACAGTCGCGGGTGTTGTTTGAGAGTTAAAGGCACCCTCTAAGCTGCGTGGATGTCTGGCTCAAATCGCCAAAAAGCAACTCTCACTAACGTCTAACCGAGACACTGTAAGTCGGACTACACACGCGATTACCAGTTTATCCACTAACAAAGACACTTACTTGTTGATGCACGGCGTATCGATGTCCCTGTAACCCGTCTGAAGAGATCGCCACGAACTCTCCCGAAGCAAAGTCCCCAACCAGTCGCCAAGCAATCGTGCTCGCCAGGCTGGGTCTCGTGGAAGAAGGGTTATCTGCAGAGCGAGGAGTCGAGCGTCTATGCTCAGCAAAATCCCTCTCGAAATGACCTTGAGGTCTGATTTTAAGCCCCTTATATCTTCGCTCTAGCATCCAAATCCTTTGTTCACAACTTGGCCTATTATGGACTTTGCATTAAATTGTTAATTTTTACGTTAACAATCAGCATATCCAGCAACATAATACGCATGTACATCTCACGCATAATTGTACACTTCCGTTTGAATAAGGATGTGCATCTCCATGCATAATTCCGTGCTTCGTGTTAATATGCAAATATTCACCCCCAATGTCTCTAAACTGCTGCAAGTTTAGAGGATGATAAAGTGACATACAGTCTGAAGTATCAAAATTGGTGATCTCGAGCTTGATTTGGAATAAGATGTGCAAGTTTATACTGTACTGATTTTGTTTTATAAATATATTTAAGGACAATCGTGTTGAGCGGGGTGTTTCTAGAAAACGAGTGTTTTAATTATAATTTCTGCCATGAACTTTGAATAATGATCTGAATGGTTTAGCTTGTAAGCTTGGTTTATTATCACGTCCATATTAAAGGTTTTTTGGGTTAGATCGCTTAAATATATTAACGTGTCGTTGAAACCGGCCACCACCCGACAAAGCCAACTAGTAAGGATTGTCACGTAAACAGAAAATGCAAATGTTTCACTAGTACAGCACACCGGTGTGTTGGAGAGCCAAGCCACAACATTTACAATCTGAGTACGACGTTTCGTCCGTAATTAAAACTAGCTTCATCAGTCGACAGCCAGATTTGGGAAGTCTCACTGTTTTGTTCCTTAAATAGAAGCATAGATGTGTTGACCACGCAGCTGCGCACTTGAACAATGTGGGGGGGGGAGCGTGGGATTACTACCTCTATTATGGATGATGTTGGTCCGGAAATCCTACGTGTTAAACTCGTATGTATGTGTTTAATATTTTGGATACATTTTTTTAAAATGATAATTGCATTGAATTTGGAGAGATGACCAGCGCCTCGCACCCGTCCAGAGACCTCGTGGGCCTCTATGGTGGCTACGCGCCTTCCTTCCAGGACAGCGGATTCTTTTTTCCGAACTTAACTCGTGGCTGGGGAATACCAAACAACAGGGGCTCGTGAAAAAAAAATACTGTTTGTATGTACATGGATCTGTACTCCTGTGTATGTCCAGTCGTGTGTTTATTTACACTCGTTGATGTGGATGTGCACATGCTTGAACGTGTGTGTATAGGTATGTACAATAATTGGTTCGCACATTTGTTTGTGTAGTAGAATGCAATCCCTTTGTACGTCAGACAAAGAATTTAGGGGCAACGTGGTAGGAATGCGCCACCACAACAGAAAACTACAGGAATGAGACTCCCCGCTTGTGGTGCTAAATGAATGAAAACAGCGCCACTGAGCAGACAGAGCCCCGCCCCTACAGCTCGTGAGTGTGACGTGGTGAGTGTGACCAGCGGACTGCCACGATGCTGCCAGGTAAGGGTAAACTTGTGTGATGGAGATGCTTCACCTGAAACTCGCCTCCACACGTGTTCGCTATGAACATTGTAGCAATAAGGGACGATCAGTCATCTTTAAAATAGCAGGTCTTTATTGTTCTGCAAGTATATTAACGTTAAAACTCGTAGAAACACATGCACACTCGTGTGTGAATGTACAACGCTGTATATACAGTCGTGTTTGGATGCACACTCGTGTGTGTATGTCTACTCGTCTGTGTTTTTTATTTAGAAATATGGTAGCAATAACGTACGATCAGTCATGTTTAAAAACAGGTCCTTATTAATCTGCAAAAAAACTCACGTTAATACTCGTATCGAAATCTTTATTAATGCGCATGCTATTTCCCAATAGAAATTCAGCAGTTAAAACAGATTCTTAAAATCAAAAACGTAAACGTCGATTTCCCCTTTGACGTCCTTTTCCACTGAAGCCATTCGTCCAGAAGTCCAAGCCATCAAACACAGGAACAGCGAACGTGCAATCCACGCACACTCTGAAACTTATTATTCGTCCAGAAGTCCAAGCCATCAAACACAGGAACAGCGAACGTGCAATCCACGCACACTCTGAAACTTATTATTTGAAGTTAATTAATTTATTACACAATCTTGAAAATTAAAGAACATGTTTAAAATAGTGAGCAAAGTTGTGGTCACAGACTTTCTCCAACTTCAGCTCAACAAGACCACTTAACCACTATAGTAAAATCAGGAATTGAACCACCTCACAACCACTGCACATCACACCACATCAACAAGTAATCCGATAGGACTACAAAGCACCACCTTAACGTGACGAAGTCTAGAATAAACCTCAACACTCAAGACACGGAAATCACAAAACACCACGACAAAATTAATAACAGTATTTTCTGGTGACTGTGAAGATTTTATTTCCGTGAAAATGCCTTCCCACACACAGAGCACTTGAACGGTTTTTCGCCCGCGTGTGTTTTCTGGTGATTGCGAAGAGTTGATTTCTGTGCAAATGCCTTCCCGCACACAGGGCAATTGAATGGCTTCTTGCCCGTGTGTGTTTTCTGGTGACTGTTAAGAGTTGATTTCTGTGCAAATGCCTTCCCACACACAGAGCAATTGAACGGCTTCTCGCCCGTGTGTGTTTTCTGGTGATTGCGAAGAGTTGATGAATCTGCAAATGCCTTCCCACACACAGAGCAATTGAACGGCTTCTCGCCCGTGTGTGTTTTCTGGTGACGGTTACGATTTGATGAATCTGCAAATGCCTTCCCACACACAGAACAATTGAACGGCTTTTCGCCCGTGTGTGTGTTCTGGTGAGTGTGAAGATTTTGTTTCAGTGAAAATGCCTTCCCACAAAGAGATCAATTGAACCGCTTCTTGCCAGTGAAGATATGCTTTACGTGCAAACGCCTTCACACAAACAGAGCAATTGAATGGCTTCTCACCCGTGTGTGTGCGTGCCGATGTGGAGAGTTTTTCTGCTCCATGTGACTGATTCTTCAGAGCAGAGTAACAGTCGCGGGTGTTGTTGAGAGTTAAAGGCACCCTCTAAGCTGCGTGGATGTCTGGCTCAAATCGCCAAAAAGCAACTCTCACTAACGTCTAACCGCGACACTGTAAGTCGGACTACACACGCGATTACCAGTTTATCCACTAACAAAGACACTTACTTGTGGATGCACGGCGTATCGATGTCCCTGTAACCCGTCTGAAGAGATCGCCACGAACTCTCCCGAAGCGAAGTCGCCAACCAGTCGCCAAGCAATCGTGCTCGCCAGGCTGGGTCTCGTGGAAGAAGGGTTATCTGCAGAGCGAGGAGTCGAGCGTCTATGCTCAGCAAAATCCGTCTCGAAATGACCTTGAGGTCTGATTTTAAGCCCCTTATATCTTCGCTCTAGCATCCAAACCTTTGTTCACAACTTGGCCTATTATGGACTTTGCATTAATTGTTAATTTTTACATTAACAATCAGCATATCCAGCAACATAAACGTATGTACATCTCACGCATAATTGTACACTTCCGTTTGAATAAGGATGTGCATCTCCATGCATAATTCCGTGCTTCGTGTTAATATGCAAATATTCACCCCCCAATGTCCTCTAAACTGCTGCAAGTTTAGAGGATTATAAAGCGACATACAGCCTGAAGTATCAAAATTGGTGATCTCGAGCTTGATTTGGAATAAATGTGCAAGTTATACTGTACTGACTTTGTTTTATAAATATATTTAAGGACAATCGTTTTGAGCGGGGTGCTTCTAGAAAACGAGTGTTTTACATTATAATTTCTGCCATGAACTTTGAATATTGATCTGAATGGTTTAGCTTGTAAGCTTGGTTTATTATCACGTCCATATTAAAGGTTTTTTGGGTTAGATCGCTTAAATATATTAACGTGTCGTTGAAACCCGCCACCACCCGACAAAGCCAACTAGTAAGGATTGTCACGTAAACAGAAAATGCAAATGTTTCACTAGTACAGCACACCGGTGTGTTGGAGAGCCAAGCCACAACATTTACAATCTGAGTACGACGTTTCGTCCGTAATTAAAACTAGCTTCATCAGTCGACAGCCAGATTTGGGAAGTCTCACTGTTTTGTTCCTTAATTAGAAGCATAGATGTGTTGACCACGCAGCTGCGCACTTGAACAATGTGGGGGGGGGAGCGTGGGATTACTACCTCTATTATGGATGATGTTGTTCCCGAATTCCTACGTGTTAAACTCGTATGTATGTGTTTAATATTTTGGATACATTTTTTTAAAATGATAATTGCATTGAATTTGGAGAGATGACCAGCGCCTCGCACCCGTCCAGAGACCTCGTGGGCCTCTATGGTGGCTACGCGCCTTCCTTCCAGGACAGCGGATTCTTTTTTCCGAACTTTACTCGTGGCTGGGGAATACCAAACAACAGGGGCTCGTGAAAAAAAAATACTGTTTGTATGTACATGGATCTGTACTTCTGTGTATGTCCAGTCGTGTGTTTATTTACACTCGTTGATGTGGATGTGCACATGCGTGAACGTGTGTGTATAGGTATGTACAATAATTTGTTCGCACATTTGTTTGTGTAGTAGAACGCAATCCCTTTGTACGTCAGACAAAAATTAGGGGCAACGTGGTAGGAATGCGCCACCACAACAGAAACTACAGGAATGAGACTCCCCGCTTGTGGTGCTAAATGAATGAAAACAGCGCCACTGAGCAGACAGAGCCCCGCCCCTACAGCTCGTGAGTGTGACGTGGTGAGTGTGACCAGCGGACTGCCACGATGCTGCCAGGTAAGGGTAAACTTGTGTGATGGAGATGCTTCACCTGAAACTCGCCTCCACACGTGTTCGCTATGAACATTGTAGCAATAAGGGACGATCAGTCATCTTTAAAATAGCAGGTCTTTATTGTTCTGCAAGTATATTAACGTTAAAACTCGTAGAAACACATGCACACTCGTGTGTGAATGTACAACGCTGTATATACAGTCGTGTTTGGATGCACACTCGTGTGTGTATGTCTACTCGTCTGTGTTTTTTATTTAGAAATATGGTAGCAATAACGTACGATCAGTCATGTTTAAAAACAGGTCCTTATTAATCTGCAAAAAAACTCACGTTAATACTCGTATCGAAATCTTTATTAATGCGCATGCTATTTCCCAATAGAAATTCAGCAGTTAAAACAGATTCTTAAAATCAAAAACGTAAACGTCGATTTCCCCTTTGACGTCCTTTTCCACTGAAGCCATTCGTCCAGAAGTCCAAGCCATCAAACACAGGAACAGCGAACGTGCAATCCACGCACACTCTGAAACTTATTATTCGTCCAGAAGTCCAAGCCATCAAACACAGGAACAGCGAACGTGCAATCCACGCACACTCTGAAACTTATTATTTGAAGTTAATTAATTTATTACACAATCTTGAAAATTAAAGAACATGTTTAAAATAGTGAGCAAAGTTGTGGTCACAGACTTTCTCCAACTTCAGCTCAACAAGACCACTTAACCACTATAGTAAAATCAGGAATTGAACCACCTCACAACCACTGCACATCACCCACATCAACAAGTAATCCGATAGGACTACAAAGCACCACCTTAACGTGACGAAGTCTAGAATAAACCTCAACACTCAAGACACGGAAATCACAAAACACCACGACAAAATTAATAACAGTATTTTCTGGTGACTGTGAAGATTTTATTTCCGTGAAAATGCCTTCCCACACACAGAGCACTTGAACGGTTTTTCGCCCGCGTGTGTTTTCTGGTGATTGCGAAGAGTTGATTTCTGTGCAAATGCCTTCCCGCACACAGAGCAATTGAATGGCTTCTTGCCCGTGTGTGTTTTCTGGTGACTGTTAAGAGTTGATTTCTGTGCAAATGCCTTCCCACACACAGAGCAATTGAACGGCTTCTCGCCCGTGTGTGTTTTCTGGTGATTGCGAAGAGTTGATGAATCTGCAAATGCCTTCCCACACACAGAGCAATTGAACGGCTTCTCGCCCGTGTGTGTTTTCTGGTGACGGTTACGATTTGATGAATCTGCAAATGCCTTCCCACACACAGAACAATGAACGGCTTTTCGCCCGTGTGTGTGTTCTGGTGAGTGTGAAGATTTTGTTTCAGTGAAAATGCCTTCCCACAAAGAGATCAATTGAACCGCTTCTTGCCAGTGTGTGCGTGCCGATGTGGAGAGTTTTTCTGCTCCATGTGACTGATTCTTCAGAGCAGAGTAACAGTCGCGGGTGTTGTTGAGAGTTAAAGGCACCCTCTAAGCTGCGTGGATGTCTGGCTCAAATCGCCAAAAAGCAACTCTCACTAACGTCTAACCGCGACACTGTAAGTCGGACTACACACGCGATTACCAGTTTATCCACTAACAAAGACACTTACTTGTTGATGCACGGCGTATCGATGTCCCTGTAACCCGTCTGAAGAGATCGCCACGAACTCTCCCGAAGCAAAGTCCCCAACCAGTCGCCAAGCAATCGTGCTCGCCAGGCTGGGTCTCGTGGAAGAAGGGTTATCTGCAGAGCGAGGAGTCGAGCGTCTATGCTCAGCAAAATCCCTCTCGAAATGACCTTGAGGTCTGATTTTAAGCCCCTTATATCTTCGCTCTAGCATCCAAATCCTTTGTTCACAACTTGGCCTATTATGGACTTTGCATTAAATTGTTAATTTTTACGTTAACAATCAGCATATCCAGCAACATAATACGTATGTACATCTCACGCATAATTGTACACTTCCGTTTGAATAAGGATGTGCATCTCCATGCATAATTCCGTGCTTCGTGTTAATATGCAAATATTCACCCCCCAATGTCCTCTAAACTGCTGCAAGTTTAGAGGATTATAAAGCGACATACAGTCTGAAGTATCAAAATTGGTGATCTCGAGCTTGATTTGGAATAAGATGTGCAAGTTTATACTGTACTGATTTTGTTTTATAAATATATTTAAGGACAATCGTGTTGAGCGGGGTGCTTCTAGAAAACGAGTGTTTTATATTATAATTTCTGCCATGAACTTTGAATAATGATCTGAATGGTTTAGCATGTAAGCTTGGTTTATTATCATGTCCATATTAATGTTTTTTGGGTTAGATCGCTTAAATATATAACGTGTCGTTGAAACCCGCCACCACCCGACAAAGCCAACTAGTAAGGATTGTCACGTAAACAGAAAATGCAAATGTTTCACTAGTACAGCACACCGGTGTGTTGGAGAGCCAAGCCACAACATTTACAATCTGAGTACGACGTTTCGTCCGTAATTAAAACTAGCTTCATCAGTCGACAGCCAGATTTGGGAAGTCTCACTGTTTTGTTCCTTAAATAGAAGCATAGATGTGTTGACCACGCAGCTGCGCACTTGAACAATGTGGGGGGGGGAGCGTGGGATTACTACCTCTATTATGGATGATGTTGGTCCCGAAATCCTACGTGTTAAACTCGTATGTATGTGTTTAATATTTTGGATACATTTTTTTAAAATGATAATTGCATTGAATTTGGAGAGATGACCAGCGCCTCGCACCCGTCCAGAGACCTCGTGGGCCTCTATGGTGGCTACGCGCCTTCCCTCCAGGACAGCGGATTCTTTTTTCCGAACTTTACTCGTGGCTGGGGAATACCAAACAACAGGGGCTCGTGAAAAAAAAATACTGTTTGTATGTACATGGATCTGTACTTCTGTGTATGTCCAGTCGTGTGTTTATTTACACTCGTTGATGTGGATGTGCACATGCGTGAACGTGTGTGTATAGGTATGTACAATAATTTGTTCGCACATTTGTTTGTGTAGTAGAACGCAATCCCTTTGTACGTCAGACAAAGAATTTAGGGGCAACGTGGTAGGAATGCGCCACCACAACAGAAAACTACAGGAATGAGACTCCCCGCTTGTGGTGCTAAATGAATGAAAACAGCGCCACTGAGCAGACAGAGCCCCGCCCCTACAGCTCGTGAGTGTGACGTGGTGAGTGTGACCAGCGGACTGCCACGATGCTGCCAGGTAAGGGTAAACTTGTGTGATGGAGATGCTTCACCTGAAACTCGCCTCCACACGTGTTCGCTATGAACATTGTAGCAATAAGGGACGATCAGTCATCTTTAAAATAGCAGGTCTTTATTGTTCTGCAAGTATATTAACGTTAAAACTCGTAGAAACACATGCACACTCGTGTGTGAATGTACAACGCTGTATATACAGTCGTGTTTGGATGCACACTCGTGTGTGTATGTCTACTCGTCTGTGTTTTTTATTTAGAAATATGGTAGCAATAACGTACGATCAGTCATGTTTAAAAACAGGTCCTTATTAATCTGCAAAAAAACTCACGTTAATACTCGTATCGAAATCTTTATTAATGCGCATGCTATTTCCCAATAGAAATTCAGCAGTTAAAACAGATTCTTAAAATCAAAAACGTAAACGTCGATTTCCCCTTTGACGTCCTTTTCCACTGAAGCCATTCGTCCAGAAGTCCAAGCCATCAAACACAGGAACAGCGAACGTGCAATCCACGCACACTCTGAAACTTATTTATTTGAAGTTAATTAATTTATTACACAATCTTGAAAATTAAAGAACATGTTTAAAATAGTGAGCAAAGTTGTGGTCACAGACTTTCTCCAACTTCAGCTCAACAAGACCACTTAACCACTATAGTAAAATCAGGAATTGAACCACCTCACAACCACTGCACATCACCCCACATCAACAAGTAAACCGATAGGACTACAAAGCACCACCTTAACGTGACGAAGTCTAGAATAAACCTCAACACTCAAGACACGGAAATCACAAAACACCACGACAAAATTAATAACAGTATTTTCTGGTGACTGTGAAGATTTTATTTCCGTGAAAATGCCTTCCCACACACAGAGCACTTGAACGGTTTTTCGCCCGCGTGTGTTTTCTGGTGATTGCGAAGAGTTGATTTCTGTGCAAATGCCTTCCCGCACACAGAGCAATTGAATGGCTTCTTGCCCGTGTGTGTTTTCTGGTGACTGTTAAGAGTTGATTTCTGTGCAAATGCCTTCCCACACACAGAGCAATTGAACGGCTTCTCGCCCGTGTGTGTTTTCTGGTGATTGCGAAGAGTTGATGAATCTGCAAATGCCTTCCCACACACAGAGCAATTGAACGGCTTCTCGCCCGTGTGTGTTTTCTGGTGACGGTTACGATTTGATGAATCTGCAAATGCCTTCCCACACACAGAACAATTGAACGGCTTTTCGCCCGTGTGTGTGTTCTGGTGAGTGTGAAGATTTTGTTTCAGTGAAAATGCCTTCCCACAAAGAGATCAATTGAACCGCTTCTTGCCAGTGTGTGCGTGCCGATGTGGAGAGTTTTTCTGCTCCATGTGACTGATTCTTCAGAGCAGAGTAACAGTCGCGGGTGTTGTTGAGAGTTAAAGGCACCCTCTAAGCTGCGTGGATGTCTGGCTCAAATCGCCAAAAAGCAACTCTCACTAACGTCTAACCGCGACACTGTAAGTCGGACTACACACGCGATTACCAGTTTATCCACTAACAAAGACACTTACTTGTTGATGCACGGCGTATCGATGTCCCTGTAACCCGTCTGAAGAGATCGCCACGAACTCTCCCGAAGCAAAGTCCCCAACCAGTCGCCAAGCAATCGTGCTCGCCAGGCTGGGTCTCGTGGAAGAAGGGTTATCTGCAGAGCGAGGAGTCGAGCGTCTATGCTCAGCAAAATCCCTCTCGAAATGACCTTGAGGTCTGATTTTAAGCCCCTTATATCTTCGCTCTAGCATCCAAATCCTTTGTTCACAACTTGGCCTATTATGGACTTTGCATTAAATTGTTAATTTTTACGTTAACAATCAGCATATCCAGCAACATAATACGTATGTACATCTCACGCATAATTGTACACTTCCGTTTGAATAAGGATGTGCATCTCCATGCATAATTCCGTGCTTCGTGTTAATATGCAAATATTCACCCCCCAATGTCTCTAAACTTCTGCAAGTTTAGAGGATGATAAAGTGACATACAGTCTGAAGTATCAAAATTGGTGATCTCGAGCTTGATTTGGAATAAGATGTGCAAGTTTATACTGTACTGATTTTGTTTTATAAATATATTTAAGGACAATCGTGTTGAGCGGGGTGTTTCTAGAAAACGAGTGTTTTTTATTAAAAATTCTGCCATTTGTTCGTGTAGTCGAACGCAATCCCTTTGTACTTACACTGCTGTGTATGTACACTCGTGTGTGTATGTATGAAGCAGTGTGTATGCACATTCGTGTATGTTTCTACCGCGCTGTGTATGTCCACTCGTGTGTGGGTGTGTGTACATGGGAGTGGATGTGTACTCCTGTATGATTATGTATTGGAACAAACAAATTATGTTTATATTGTGTCGTACAAATAATTGAGGGGCAACGTGGTCGGAATGCGCCACCACAACAGGGAACTACAGGGATGAGACTCCCCGCTCGTGGTGCTAAATGAATGAAAACAGCGCCACTGAGCAGACAGAGCCCCGCCCCTACAGCTCGTGAGTGTGACGTAGTGAGTGTGACCAGCGGACTGCCACGATGCTGCCAGGTAAGGGTAAACTTGTGTGATGGAGATGCTTCACCTGAAACTCGCCTCCACACGTGTTCGCGATGAACATTGTAGCAATATGGGACGATCAGTCATCTTTAACATAGCAGGTCTTTATTGTTCTGCAAGTATATTAACGTTAAAACTCGTAGAAACAAATGCACACTCGTGTGTGAATGCACACCGCTGTATATACAGTCGTGTTTGGATGCACACTCGTGTGTGTATGTCTACTCGTCCGTGTTTTTTTTAAGGAAAATATAGTAGCAATAACGTACGATCAGTCATCTTTAAAAACAAATCAGGTCTTTATTAATCTGTAAGAAAACTCACGTTAATACTCAAATCGAAATCTTTATTAATACGCATGCTCAAACAGGAAAGGAACTAGGCAAATTATTTCCCAATAGGAATTCAACAGTTAAAAGATATTCTTAAAATCAAACAAGGAAACGTCGAATTTCGATTTAAAGCTTTCGTGACTGCAGGGATTCATCTTCTTGTTTCTTTCGGTAAAGTCACGTAGAAGGGAAGTAATAAAATAATAAAAATAAAACATAATAAAACAATTCTCACGACGTTTCGGCTACAACGCAAGCAGCCGTCTTCAGGTGAAGAATGAGACACTACCAAACTAGGAGCTTATATATAAGCTGCATCGGGGTTGAAGAGCGCCTTAACAAAAAGAATGTGCATGTGAAGAGGAATTTAGCATATTCATGGAAAATGCGTAGGCGTTGGGCGGGGGGGTGTCAAAGTCATATTATGCCCATGCATTATGCAGGATCAGCAGCAACCAAGGGGGGTGCAGGGATTAGCAGTAACAAAGGAAAGGAATGTTAATGATATGTAGCTGCAGTTACTCAACAACCACGTAGAAAACTAAAGTATAAACTACATAAAAAACTAAAGTATAAACTGCATCGCACCATCAGTATACTTACTATACTCTATAATAAGCTGAGTTACTAACAGCAAGTAATACATTACAATTCTACCTCGTAAAAATTCTATAATATGCTTCCATCTAAACCTTATTCTCTTACATCACACGAGCATATACCGTACTATATACTGCCATAGATAAACCCAACATTAAATTATATACTGTATTGCTGTAAACCAACCTATATCTTATACATTTAATATAACACTATGTATTATTCTACACACCCTAATGTGTATCGAAATGGTTTATTACGTCCTTCCAATGATTGCTGAGCCAGAATCCATCTTCTCGGTTAAAATTGTCTCTGTGTTTGTATATGTGGATCGCCTCATGAACGAATCTCTCATGATAGCCAGATGGCTTGCAGAGAACCTCTGTCTTGGAGAAGTCAATATCATGTGAGCCCACTGAGTTGTAACAGTGATCTGCCACGGCTGAGGTGTTTGTCCTACCGTGTTTCAGGTCAGCTTTATGTTCACGGATGCGGTCCGAGACATGTCGTTTGGTTTCCCCAATGTAACTGCTACCACAGAGGCAACTTAGTTTGTAGACGCCAGGGTACTGTATGTCTGGAACCACATCTTTTACAGACGGTACCAGATCACGGATTTTATGTACTGTGTTGAATCGGACCTGGATCTTGTGTTTAATCAGGATTTTGGAGATCTTTTTTGTGACCCCAGCAATGTAGGGTAAGGTGATGGTCTTGAAAGGCTCCTCAACAGGATCCTTCTTGATGGTTGGAGTGATGGCTTTGCGGATTGTATAGTCGGAGTAACCATTTGCCTTAAGAGCTTGGCGTACGTGTTTGAGTTCACTGGAAATGTGTTCATGGTCGGAGATGCATTGGGCTCTATGATATAGAGTCTTGATGAGGGAATTCTTCTGGGATGGATGGTGGTGGGAATCCGGTTTTAGATAAGCATCCGTGTGGGTGGCTTTCCTGTAGACAGAGTGGCTCATTGAACCATCAGGTCTCCTTTTGATTAGGACATCCAAAAAGGGTAGCTTGCCATCATTTTCGACTTCCATGGTGAATCTGATGGCTGGGTGTATGGAATTGATGTGGTCGAGAAATTGGTCTAGAGCAGGCCGGCCATGTGGCCAGATGACAAAAGTGTCGTCTACGTACCTCTTCCATAAGGTCGGGCGTAGAGTGGCAGTCTGGATAGCGTCCGTCTCAAATTTCTCCATGAAGATGTTGGCTACAACCGGAGATAGGGGGGAGCCCATTGGGGTGCCCTCAATTTGCTTGTAGAAGGTTCCATTCCAGGTGAAGTATGTATTGGTTAAGCAGTGTCTCACCAGGGGGGCTCCTAGTTTGGTAGTGTCTCATTCTTCACCTGAAGACGGCTGCTTGCGTTGTAGCCGAAACGTCGTGAGAATTGTTTTATTATGTTTTATTTTTATTATTTTATTACTTCCCTTCTACGTGACTTTACCGAAAGAAACAAGAAGAAGGAAACGTCGATTTCCACTTTGACGTCCTTTTCGACTGAAGCCATTCGTCCAGAAGTCCAAGCCATCAAACACAGGAACAACGAACGTGCAATCCACGCACACTCTGAAACTTATTATTTGAAGTTAATTAATTTATTACACAATCATGAAAATTAAAGAACATGTTTAAAATATTGAGCAAAGTTGTGGTCACAGACTTTCTCCAACTTCAGCTCAACAAGACCACTTAACCACTAGAGTAAAATCAGGAATTGAACCACCTCACAACCACTGCACATCACCCCACATCAACTAGTAAACCGATAGGACTACAAAGCACCACCATAACATGACGAAGTCTAGAATAAACCTCAACACTCAAGACGCGGAATTCAACACAAACACCACGACACAATTAATAACAGTATTTTCTGGTGACTGTGAAGATTTTATTTCCGTGAAAATGCCTTCCCACACACAGAGCAATTGAACGGCTTCTCGCTCGTGTGTGTTTTCTGGTGAGAGTGAAGAGTTGATTTCAGTGCAAATACCTTCCCACACACAGAGCAATTTAACGGCTTCTCGCTCGTGTGTGTTTTCTGGTGAGAGTGAAGAGTTGATTTCTGTGCAAATACCTTCCCACACACAGAGCAATTGAACCGCTTCTCGCTCGTGTGTGTTTTCTGGTGACGGTTACGATTTGATGAATCTGCAAATGCCTTCCTACACACAGAACAATTGAACGGCTTTTCGCCCGTGTGTGTGTTCTGGTGAGTGTGAAGATTTTGTTTCAGTGAAAATGCCTTCCCACAAAGAGAGCAATTGAACCGCTTCTTGCCAGTGTGTGCGTGCCGATGTGGAGAGTTTTTCTGCTCCATGTGACTGATTCTTCAGAGCAGAGTAACAGTCGCGGGTGTTGTTGAGAGTTAAAGGCACCCTCTAAGCTGCGTGGATGTCTGGCTCAAATCGCCAAAAAGCAACTCTCACTAACGTCTAACCGCGACACAGTAAGTCGGACTACACACGCGATTACCAGTTTATCCACTAACAAAGACACTTACTTGTTGATGCACGGCGTATCGATGTCCCTGTAACCAGTCTGAAGAGATCGCCACGAACTCTCCCGAAGCAAAGTCCCCAACCAGTCGCCAAGCAATCGTGCTCACCAGGCTGGGTCTCGTGGAAGAAGGGTTATCTGCAGAGCGAGGAGTCGAGCGTCTATCCTCAGCAAAATCCCTCTCGAAATGACCTTGAGGTCTGATTTTAAGCCCCTTATATCTTCGCTCTAGCATCCAAATCCTTTGTTCACAACTTGGCCTATTATGGACTTTGCATTAAATTGTTAATTTTTACGTTAACAATCAGCATATCCAGCAACATAATACGTATGTACATCTCACGCATAATTGTACACTTCCGTTTGAATAAGGATGTGCATCTCCATGCATAATTCCGTGCTTCGTGTTAATTTGCAAATATTCACCCCCCAATGTCTCTAAACTTCTGCAAGTTTAGAGGATGATAAAGTGACATACAGTCTGAAGTATCAAAATTGGTGATCTCGAGCTTGATTTGGAATAAGATGTGCAAGTTTATACTGTACTGATTTTGTTTTATAAATATATTTAAGGACAATCGTGTTGAGCGGGGTGTTTCTAGAAAACGAGTGTTTTATATTAAAAATTCTGCCATTTGTTCGTGTAGTCGAACGCAATCCCTTTGTACTTACACTGCTGTGTATGTACACTCGTGTGTGTATGTATGAAGCAGTGTGTATGCACATTCGTGTATGTTTCTACCGCGCTGTGTATGTCCACTCGTGTGTGGGTGTGTGTACATGGGAGTGGATGTGTACTCCTGTATGATTATGTATTGGAACAAACAAATTATGTTTATATTGTGTCGTACAAATAATTGAGGGGCAACGTGGTAGGAATGCGCCACTACAACAGGGAACTACAGGGATGAGACTCCCCGCTCGTGGTGCTAAATGAATGAAAACAGCGCCACTGAGCAGACAGAGCCCCGCCCCTACAGCTCGTGAGTGTGACGTAGTGAGTGTGACCAGCGGACTGCCACGATGCTGCCAGGTAAGGGTAAACTTGTGTGATGGAGATTCTTCACCTGAAACTCGCCTCCACACGTGTTCGCTATGAACATTGTAGCAATAAAGGACGATCATCTTTAACATAGCAGCTCTTTATTGTTCTGCAAGTATATTAACGTTAAAACTCGTAGAAACACATGCACACTCGTGTGTGCATGCACAACGCTGTATATACAGTCGTGTTTGGATGCACACTCGTGTGTGTATGTCTACTCGTCCGTGTTTTTTTAAAGGAAAACTATGGTAGCAATAACGTACGATTAGTCATCTTTAAAAACAAATCAGGTCTTTATTAATCTGCAAGAAAACTCACGTTAATACTCGTATCGAAATTTTATTAATACGCAGGCTCAAACAGGAAAGGAACTAGGCAAATTATTTCCCAATAGGAATTCAACAGTTAAAAGATATTCTTAAAATCAAACAAGGACACGTCGATTTCCCCTTTTACGTCCTTTTCCACTGAAGCCATTCGTCCAGAAGTCCAAGCCATCAAACACAGGAACAACGAACGTGCAATCTACGCACACTCTGAAACTTATTATTTGAAGTTAATACATTTATTACACAATCATGAAAATTAAAGAACATGTTTAAAATATTGAGCAAAGTTGTGGTCACAGACTTTCTCCAATTTCAGCTCAACAAGACCACTTAACCACGAGAGTAAAATCAGGAATTGAACCACCTCACAAGCACTGCACATCACACCACATCAACAAGTAATCCGATAGGACTACAAAGCACCACCTTAACGTGACGAAGTCTAGAATAAACCTCAACACTCAAGACGCGGAATTCAACACAAACACCACGGCACAATTAATAACAGTATTTTCTGATGACTGTGAAGATTTTATTTTAGTGAAAATGTCTTCCCACACACAGAGCAATTGAACGGCTTCTTACCTGAGTGTGTTTTCTGGTGATTGCGAAGATTTGATGAATCTGCAAATGCCTTCCCACAAAGAGAGCACTTGAATGGCTTCTCACCTGTGTGTGTTTTCTGGTGAGTGTGAAGAGTTGATTTCTGTGCAAATACCTTCCCGCACACAGTGCAATTGAACGGCTTCTCGCCCGTGTGTGTTTTCTGGTGAGTGTGAAGAGTTTATTTCTGTGCAAATACCTTCCCACACACAGAACAATTGAACGGCTTTTCGCCCGTGTGTGTGTTCTGGTGAGTGTAAAGATTTTGTTTCAGTGAAAATGCCTTCCCACAAAGAGAGCAATTGAACCGCTTCTTGCCAGTGTGTGCGTGCCGCTGTGGAGAGTTTTTCTGCTCCATGTGACTGATTCTTCAGAGCAGAGTAACAGTCGCGGGTGTTGTTGAGAGTTAAAGGCGACCTCTAAGGCGCGTGGATGTCTGGCTTAAATCGCCAAGAAGCAAACTCTTACCAACGTCTAACTGAGACACAGTAACGTCTCCTAAGTCGGACTACACACGCGATTACCAGTTTATCCACTAACAAAGACACTTACTTGTTGATGCACCGCCTATCGATGTCCCTGTAACCCGTCTGAAGAGATCGCCACGAACTCTCCCGCCAACCAGTCGCCAAGCAATCGTGCTCGCCAGGCTGGGTCTCGTGGAAGAAGGGTTATCTGCAGAGCGAGGAGTCGAGCGTCTATCCTCAACAAAATCCCTCTCGAAATTACCTTGAGGTCTGATTTTAAGCCCCTTATAACTTCGCTTTTGCATCCAAATCCTTTGTTCTCGACTTGGCCTATCATGGATTTTGCATTCATTTGTTAATTTTTACATTAACAATCCGCATATCTAGCAACATAATACGTATTTGGAATAAGATGTGCAAGTTTATACTGTACTGACTTTGTTTCATAAATATATTTAAGGACAATCGTGTTGAGCTTCTAGAAAACGAGTGTTTTATATTAAAAACTCTGCCATGAACTTTGAATAATCATCTGAATGGTTTAGCTTGTAAGTGGTTTATTATAATGTCCATATTAAAGGTGTTTTGGGTTAGATCGCTTAAATATACAAATGTGTCGTTGAAACCCGCCACCACCTGACAAAGCTAAATAGTAAGGGTTGTCACGTAAACAGAACATGCACATTTGTCACTAGTACAGCACACCGGTGTGTTGGAGAGCCAAGCCACAACATTTACAATCTGAGTACGACGTTTCGTCCGTAATTAAAACTAGCTTCATCAGTCGACAGCCAGATTTGGGAAGTCTCACTGTTTTGTTCCTTAAATAGAAGCATAGATGTGTTGACCACGCAGCTGCGCACTTGAACAATGTGGGGGGGGGAGCGTGGGATTACTACCTCTATTATGGATGATGTTGGTCCCGAAATCCTACGTGTTAAACTCGTATGTATGTGTTTAATATTTTGGATACATTTTTTTAAAATGATAATTGCATTGAATTTGGAGAGATGACCAGCGCCTCGCACCCGTCCAGAGACCTCGTGGGCCTCTATGGTGGCTACGCGCCTTCCCTCCAGGACAGCGGATTCTTTTTTCCGAACTTTACTCGTGGCTGGGGAATACCAAACAACAGGGGCTCGTGAAAAAAAATACTGTTTGTATGTACATGGATCTGTACTTCTGTGTATGTCCAGTCGTGTGTTTATTTACACTCGTTGATGTGGATGTGCACATGCGTGAACGTGTGTGTATAGGTATGTACAATAATTTGTTCGCACATTTGTTTGTGTAGTAGAACGCAATCCCTTTGTACGTCAGACAAAGAATTTAGGGGCAACGTGGTAGGAATGCGCCACCACAACAGAAAACTACAGGAATGAGACTCCCCGCTTGTGGTGCTAAATGAATGAAAACAGCGCCACTGAGCAGACAGAGCCCCGCCCCTACAGCTCGTGAGTGTGACGTGGTGAGTGTGACCAGCGGACTGCCACGATGCTGCCAGGTAAGGGTAAACTTGTGTGATGGAGATGCTTCACCTGAAACTCGCCTCCACACGTGTTCGCTATGAACATTGTAGCAATAAGGGACGATCAGTCATCTTTAAAATAGCAGGTCTTTATTGTTCTGCAAGTATATTAACGTTAAAACTCGTAGAAACACATGCACACTCGTGTGTGAATGTACAACGCTGTATATACAGTCGTGTTTGGATGCACACTCGTGTGTGTATGTCTACTCGTCTGTGTTTTTTATTTAGAAATATGGTAGCAATAACGTACGATCAGTCATGTTTAAAAACAGGTCCTTATTAATCTTCAAAAAAACTCACGTTAATACTCGTATCGAAATCTTTATTAATACGCATGCTATTTCCAAATAGAAATTCAACAGTTAAAACAGATTCTTAAAATCAAAAACGTAAACGTCGATTTCCCCTTTGACGTCCTTTTCCACTGAAGCCATTCGTCCAGAAGTCCAAGCCATCAAACACAGGAACAGCGAACGTGCAATCCACGCACACTCTGAAACTTATTATTTGAAGTTAATTAATTTATTACACAATCTTGAAAATTAAAGAACATGTTTAAAATAGTGAGCAAAGTTGTGGTCACAGACTTTCTCCAACTTCAGCTCAACAAGACCACTTAACCACTATAGTAAAATCAGGAATTGAACCACCTCACAACCACTGCACATCACACCACATCAACAAGTAATCCGATAGGACTACAAAGCACCACCTTAACGTGACGAAGTCTAGAATAAACCTCAACACTCAAGACACGGAAATCACAAAACACCACGACAAAATTAATAACAGTATTTTCTGGTGACTGTGAAGATTTTATTTCCGTGAAAATGCCTTCCCACACACAGAGCACTTGAACGGTTTTTCGCCCGCGTGTGTTTTCTGGTGATTGCGAAGAGTTGATTTCTGTGCAAATGCCTTCCCGCACACAGAGCAATTGAATGGCTTCTTGCCCGTGTGTGTTTTCTGGTGACTGTTAAGAGTTGATTTCTGTGCAAATGCCTTCCCACACACAGAGCAATTGAACGGCTTCTCGCCCGTGTGTGTTTTCTGGTGATTGCGAAGAGTTGATGAATCTGCAAATGCCTTCCCACACACAGAGCAATTGAACGGCTTCTCGCCCGTGTGTGTTTTCTGGTGACGGTTACGATTTGATGAATCTGCAAATGCCTTCCCACACACAGAACAATTGAACGGCTTTTCGCCCGTGTGTGTGTTCTGGTGAGTGTGAAGATTTTGTTTCAGTGAAAATGCCTTCCCACAAAGAGATCAATTGAACCGCTTCTTGCCAGTGTGTGCGTGCCGATGTGGAGAGTTTTTCTGCTCCATGTGACTGATTCTTCAGAGCAGAGTAACAGTCGCGGGTGTTGTTGAGAGTTAAAGGCACCCTCTAAGCTGCGTGGATGTCTGGCTCAAATCGCCAAAAAGCAACTCTCACTAACGTCTAACCGCGACACTGTAAGTCGGACTACACACGCGATTACCAGTTTATCCACTAACAAAGACACTTACTTGTTGATGCACGGCGTATCGATGTCCCTGTAACCCGTCTGAAGAGATCGCCACGAACTCTCCCGAAGCAAAGTCCCCAACCAGTCGCCAAGCAATCGTGCTCGCCAGGCTGGGTCTCGTGGAAGAAGGGTTATCTGCAGAGCGAGGAGTCGAGCGTCTATCCTCAGCAAAATCCCTCTCGAAATGACCTTGAGGTCTGATTTTAAGCCCCTTATATCTTCGCTCTAGCATCCAAATCCTTTGTTCACAACTTGGCCTATTATGGACTTTGCATTAAATTGTTAATTTTTACGTTAACAATCAGCATATCCAGCAACATAATACGTATGTACATCTCACGCATAATTGTACACTTCCGTTTGAATAAGGATGTGCATCTCCATGCATAATTCCGTGCTTCGTGTTAATATGCAAATATTCACCCCCCAATGTCTCTAAACTTCTGCAAGTTTAGAGGATGATAAAGTGACATACAGTCTGAAGTATCAAAATTGGTGATCTCGAGCTTGATTTGGAATAAGATGTGCAAGTTTATACTGTACTGATTTTGTTTTATAAATATATTTAAGGACAATCGTGTTGAGCGGGGTGTTTCTAGAAAACGAGTGTTTTATATTAAAAATTCTGCCATTTGTTCGTGTAGTCGAACGCAATCCCTTTGTACTTACACTGCTGTATATGTACACTCGTGTGTGTATGTATGAAGCAGTGTGTATGCACATTCGTGTATGTTTCTACCGCGCTGTGTATGTCCACTCGTGTGTGGGTGTGTGTACATGGGAGTGTATGTGTACTCCTGTATGATTATGTATTGGAACAAACAAATTATTTTTATATTGTGTCGTACAAATAATTGAGGGGCAACGTGGTCGGAATGCGCCACTACAACAGGGAACTACAGGGATGAGACTCCCCGCTCGTGGTGCTAAATGAATGAAAACAGCGCCACTGAGCAGACAGAGCCCCGCCCCTACAGCTCGTGAGTGTGACGTAGTGAGTGTGACCAGCGGACTGCCACGATGCTGCCAGGTAAGGGTAAACTTGTGTGATGGAGATTCTTCACCTGAAACTCGCCTCCACACGTGTTCGCTATGAACATTGTAGCAATAAGGGACGATCAGTCATCTTTAACATAGCAGGTCTTTATTGTTCTGCAAGTATATTAACGTTAAAACTCGTAGAAACACATGCACACTCGTGTGTGAATGCACAACGCTGTATATACAGTCGTGTTTGGATGCACACTCGTGTGTGTATGTCTACTCGTCCGTGTTTTTTTAAAGAAATATGGTAGCAATAACGTACGATCAGTCATCTTTAAAAAACAGGTCTTTATTAATCTGCAAAAAAACTCACGTTAATACTCGTATCGAAATCTTTATTAATGCGCAGGCTATTTCCCAATAGGAATTCAGCAGTTAAAAGATATTCTTAAAATCAAACAAGGAAACGTCGATTTCCCCTTTGACGTCCTTTTCCACTGAAGCCATTCGTCCAGAAGTCCAAGCCATCAAACACAGGAACAACGAACGTGCAATCCACGCACACTCTGAAACTTATTATTTGAAGTTAATTAATTTATTACACAATCATGAAAATTAAAGAACATGTTTAAAATATTGAGCAAAGTTGTGGTCACAGACTTTCTCCAATTTCAGCTCAACAAGACCACTTAACCACGAGAGTAAAATCAGGAATTGAACCACCTCACAAGCACTGCACATCACACCACATCAACAAGTAATCCGATAGGACTACAAAGCACCACCTTAACGTGACGAAGTCTAGAATAAACCTCAACACTCAAGACGCGGAATTCACAAAACACCACGGCACAATTAATAACAGTATTTTCTGATGACTGTGAAGATTTTATTTTAGTGAAAATGTCTTCCCACACACAGAGCAATTGAACGGCTTCTTACCTGAGTGTGTTTTCTGGTGATTGCGAAGAGTTGATGAATCTGCAAATGCCTTCCCACAAAGAGAGCACTTGAATGGCTTCTCACCTGTGTGTGTTTTCTGGTGAGTGTGAAGAGTTGATTTCTGTGCAAATACCTTCCCGCACACAGTGCAATTGAACGGCTTCTCGCCCGTGTGTGTTTTCTGGTGAGTGTGAAGAGTTTATGAATCTGCAAATGCCTTCCCACACACAGAGCAATTGAACGGCTTCTCGCCCGTGTGTGTTTTCTGGTGACGGTTACGATTTGATGAATCTGCAAATACCTTCCCACACACAGAACAATTGAACGGCTTTTCGCCCGTGTGTGTGTTCTGGTGAGTGTAAAGATTTTGTTTCAGTGAAAATGCCTTCCCACAAAGAGAGCAATTGAACCGCTTCTTGCCAGTGTGTGCGTGCCGCTGTGGAGAGTTTTTCTGCTCCATGTGACTGATTCTTCAGAGCAGAGTAACAGTCGCGGGTGTTGTTGAGAGTTAAAGGCGACCTCTAAGGCGCGTGGATGTCTGGCTTAAATCGCCAAGAAGCAAACTCTTACCAACGTCTAACTGAGACACAGTAAGTCGGACTACACACGCGATTACCAGTTTATCCACTAACAAAGACACTTACTTGTTGATGCACGGCCTATCGATGTCCCTGTAACCCGTCTGAAGAGATCGCCACGAACTCTCCCGAAGCAAAGTCCCCAACCAGTCGCCAAGCAATCGTGCTCGCCAGGCTGGGTCTCGTGGAAGAAGGGTTATCTGCAGAGCGAGGAGTCGAGCGTCTATCCTCAACAAAATCCCTCTCGAAATTACCTTGAGGTCTGATTTTAAGCCCCTTATAACTTCGCTTTTGCATCCAAATCCTTTGTTCTCGACTTGGCCTATCATGGATTTTGCATTCATTTGTTAATTTTTACATTAACAATCCGCATATCTAGCAACATAATACGTATTTGGAATAAGATGTGCAAGTTTATACTGTACTGACTTTGTTTCATAAATATATTTAAGGACAATCGTGTTGAGCTTCTAGAAAACGAGTGTTTTATATTAAAAACTCTGCCATGAACTTTGAATAATCATCTGAATGGTTTAGCTTGTAAGTGGTTTATTATAATGTCCATATTAAAGGTGTTTTGGGTTAGATCGCTTAAATATACAAATGTGTCGTTGAAACCCGCCACCACCTGACAAAGCTAAATAGTAAGGGTTGTCACGTAAACAGAACATGCACATTTGTCACTAGTACAGCACACCGGTGTGTTGGAGAGCCAAGCCACAACATTTACAATCTGAGTACGACGTTTCGTCCGTAATTAAAACTAGCTTCATCAGTCGACAGCCAGATTTGGGAAGTCTCACTGTTTTGTTCCTTAAATAGAAGCATAGATGTGTTGACCACGCAGCTGCGCACTTGAACAATGTGGGGGGGGGGGAGCGTGGGATTACTACCTCTATTATGGATGATGTTGGTCCCGAAATCCTACGTGTTAAACTCGTATGTATGTGTTTAATATTTTGGATACATTTTTTTAAAATGATAATTGCATTGAATTTGGAGAGATGACCAGCGCCTCGCACCCGTCCAGAGACCTCGTGGGCCTCTATGGTGGCTACGCGCCTTCCCTCCAGGACATTGCTCACATCCACCGCAGCGTTACCGTCCGGCACCGACGATGAGGTAGCGGATTCTTTTTTCCGAACTTTACTCGTGGCTGGGGAATACCAAACAACAGGGGCTCGTGAAAAAAAATACTGTTTGTATGTACATGGATCTGTACTTCTGTGTATGTCCAGTCGTGTGTTTATTTACACTCGTTGATGTGGATGTGCACATGCGTGAACGTGTGTGTATAGGTATGTACAATAATTTGTTCGCACATTTGTTTGTGTAGTAGAACGCAATCCCTTTGTACGTCAGACAAAGAATTTAGGGGCAACGTGGTAGGAATGCGCCACCACAACAGAAACTACAGGAATGAGACTCCCCGCTTGTGGTGCTAAATGAATGAAAACAGCGCCACTGAGCAGACAGAGCCCCGCCCCTACAGCTCGTGAGTGTGACGTGGTGAGTGTGACCAGCGGACTGCCACGATGCTGCCAGGTAAGGGTAAACTTGTGTGATGGAGATGCTTCACCTGAAACTCGCCTCCACACGTGTTCGCTATGAACATTGTAGCAATAAGGGACGATCAGTCATCTTTAAAATAGCAGGTCTTTATTGTTCTGCAAGTATATTAACGTTAAAACTCGTAGAAACACATGCACACTCGTGTGTGAATGTACAACGCTGTATATACAGTCGTGTTTGGATGCACACTCGTGTGTGTATGTCTACTCGTCTGTGTTTTTTATTTAGAAATATGGTAGCAATAACGTACGATCAGTCATGTTTAAAAACAGGTCCTTATTAATCTGCAAAAAAACTCACGTTAATACTCGTATCGAAATCTTTATTAATACGCATGCTATTTCCAAATAGAAATTCAACAGTTAAAACAGATTCTTAAAATCAAAAACGTAAACGTCGATTTCCCCTTTGACGTCCTTTTCCACTGAAGCCATTCGTCCAGAAGTCCAAGCCATCAAACACAGGAACAGCGAACGTGCAATCCACGCACACTCTGAAACTTATTATTTGAAGTTAATTAATTTATTACACAATCTTGAAAATTAAAGAACATGTTTAAAATAGTGAGCAAAGTTGTGGTCACAGACTTTCTCCAACTTCAGCTCAACAAGACCACTTAACCACTATAGTAAAATCAGGAATTGAACCACCTCACAACCACTGCACATCACACCACATCAACAAGTAATCCGATAGGACTACAAAGCACCACCTTAACGTGACGAAGTCTAGAATAAACCTCAACACTCAAGACACGGAAATCACAAAACACCACGACAAAATTAATAACAGTATTTTCTGGTGACTGTGAAGATTTTATTTCCGTGAAAATGCCTTCCCACACACAGAGCACTTGAACGGTTTTTCGCCCGCGTGTGTTTTCTGGTGATTGCGAAGAGTTGATTTCTGTGCAAATGCCTTCCCGCACACAGAGCAATTGAATGGCTTCTTGCCCGTGTGTGTTTTCTGGTGACTGTTAAGAGTTGATTTCTGTGCAAATGCCTTCCCACACACAGAGCAATTGAACGGCTTCTCGCCCGTGTGTGTTTTCTGGTGATTGCGAAGAGTTGATGAATCTGCAAATGCCTTCCCACACACAGAGCAATTGAACGGCTTCTCGCCCGTGTGTGTTTTCTGGTGACGGTTACGATTTGATGAATCTGCAAATGCCTTCCCACACACAGAACAATTGAACGGCTTTTCGCCCGTGTGTGTGTTCTGGTGAGTGTGAAGATTTTGTTTCAGTGAAAATGCCTTCCCACAAAGAGATCAATTGAACCGCTTCTTGCCAGTGTGTGCGTGCCGATGTGGAGAGTTTTTCTGCTCCATGTGACTGATTCTTCAGAGCAGAGTAACAGTCGCGGGTGTTGTTGAGAGTTAAAGGCACCCTCTAAGCTGCGTGGATGTCTGGCTCAAATCGCCAAAAAGCAACTCTCACTAACGTCTAACCGCGACACTGTAAGTCGGACTACACACGCGATTACCAGTTTATCCACTAACAAAGACACTTACTTGTTGATGCACGGCGTATCGATGTCCCTGTAACCCGTCTGAAGAGATCGCCACGAACTCTCCCGAAGCAAAGTCCCCAACCAGTCGCCAAGCAATCGTGCTCGCCAGGCTGGGTCTCGTGGAAGAAGGGTTATCTGCAGAGCGAGGAGTCGAGCGTCTATCCTCAGCAAAATCCCTCTCGAAATGACCTTGAGGTCTGATTTTAAGCCCCTTATATCTTCGCTCTAGCATCCAAATCCTTTGTTCACAACTTGGCCTATTATGGACTTTGCATTAAATTGTTAATTTTTACGTTAACAATCAGCATATCCAGCAACATAATACGTATGTACATCTCACGCATAATTGTACACTTCCGTTTGAATAAGGATGTGCATCTCCATGCATAATTCCGTGCTTCGTGTTAATTTGCAAATATTCACCCCCCAATGTCTCTAAACTTCTGCAAGTTTAGAGGATGATAAAGTGACATACAGTCTGAAGTATCAAAATTGGTGATCTCGAGCTTGATTTGGAATAAGATGTGCAAGTTTATACTGTACTGATTTTGTTTTATAAATATATTTAAGGACAATCGTGTTGAGCGGGGTGTTTCTAGAAAACGAGTGTTTTATATTAAAAATTCTGCCATTTGTTCGTGTAGTCGAACGCAATCCCTTTGTACTTACACTGCTGTGTATGTACACTCGTGTGTGTATGTATGAAGCAGTGTGTATGCACATTCGTGTATGTTTCTACCGCGCTGTGTATGTCCACTCGTGTGTGGGTGTGTGTACATGGAGTGGATGTGTACTCCTGTATGATTATGTATTGGAACAAACAAATTATGTTTATATTGTGTCGTACAAATAATTGAGGGGCAACGTGGTAGGAATGCGCCACTACAACAGGGAACTACAGGGATGAGACTCCCCGCTCGTGGTGCTAAATGAATGAAAACAGCGCCACTGAGCAGACAGAGCCCCGCCCCTACAGCTCGTGAGTGTGACGTAGTGAGTGTGACCAGCGGACTGCCACGATGCTGCCAGGTAAGGGTAAACTTGTGTGATGGAGATTCTTCACCTGAAACTCGCCTCCACACGTGTTCGCTATGAACATTGTAGCAATAAAGGACGATCAGTCATCTTTAACATAGCAGGTCTTTATTGTTCTGCAAGTATATTAACGTTAAAACTCGTAGAAACACATGCACACTCGTGTGTGCATGCACAACGCTGTATATACAGTCGTGTTTGGATGCACACTCGTGTGTGTATGTCTACTCGTCCGTGTTTTTTTAAGGAAACTATGGTAGCAATAACGTACGATTAGTCATCTTTAAAAACAAATCAGGTCTTTATTAATCTGCAAAAAAACTCACGTTAATACTCGTATCGAAATTTTTATTAATACGCAGGCTCAAACAGGAAAGGAACTAGGCAAATTATTTCCCAATAGAATTCAACAGTTAAAAGATATTCTTAAAATCAAACAAGGAACGTCGATTTCCCCTTTGACGTCCTTTTCCACTGAAGCCATTCGTCCAGAAGTCCAAGCCATCAAACACAGGAACAACGAACGTGCAATCACGCACACTCTGAAACTTATTATTTGAAGTTAATACATTTATTACACAATCATGAAAATTAAAGAACATGTTTAAAATATTGAGCAAAGTTGTGGTCACAGACTTTCTCCAATTCAGCTCAACAAGACCACTTAACCACTAGAGTAAAATCAGGAATTGAACCACCTCACAAGCACTGCACATCACACCACATCAACAAGTAATCCGATAGGACTACAAAGCACCACCTTAACGTGACGAAGTCTAGAATAAACCTCAACACTCAAGACGCGGAATTCAACACAAACACCACGGCACAATTAATAACAGTATTTTCTGATGACTGTGAAGATTTTATTTTAGTGAAAATGTCTTCCCACACACAGAGCAATTGAACGGCTTCTTACCTGAGTGTGTTTTCTGGTGATTGCGAAGATTTGATGAATCTGCAAATGCCTTCCCACAAAGAGAGCACTTGAATGGCTTCTCACCTGTGTGTGTTTTCTGGTGAGTGTGAAGAGTTGATTTCTGTGCAAATACCTTCCCGCACACAGTGCAATTGAACGGCTTCTCGCCCGTGTGTGTTTTCTGGTGAGTGTGAAGAGTTTATGAATCTGCAAATGCCTTCCCACACACAGAGCAATTGAACGGCTTCTCGCCCGTGTGTGTTTTCTGTGCAAATACCTTCCCACACACAGAACAATTGAACGGCTTTTCGCCCGTGTGTGTGTTCTGGTGAGTGTAAAGATTTTGTTTCAGTGAAAATGCCTTCCCACAAAGAGAGCAATTGAACCGCTTCTTGCCAGTGTGTGCGTGCCGCTGTGGAGAGTTTTTCTGCTCCATGTGACTGATTCTTCAGAGCAGAGTAACAGTCGCGGGTGTTGTTGAGAGTTAAAGGCGACCTCTAAGGCGCGTGGATGTCTGGCTTAAATCGCCAAGAAGCAAACTCTTACCAACGTCTAACTGAGACACAGTAACGTCTCCTAAGTCGGACTACACACGCGATTACCAGTTTATCCACTAACAAAGACACTTACTTGTTGATGCACCGCCTATCGATGTCCCTGTAACCCGTCTGAAGAGATCGCCACGAACTCTCCCGCCAACCAGTCGCCAAGCAATCGTGCTCGCCAGGCTGGGTCTCGTGGAAGAAGGGTTATCTGCAGAGCGAGGAGTCGAGCGTCTATCCTCAACAAAATCCCTCTCGAAATTACCTTGAGGTCTGATTTTAAGCCCCTTATAACTTCGCTTTTGCATCCAAATCCTTTGTTCTCGACTTGGCCTATCATGGATTTTGCATTCATTTGTTAATTTTTACATTAACAATCCGCATATCTAGCAACATAATACGTATTTGGAATAAGATGTGCAAGTTTATACTGTACTGACTTTGTTTCATAAATATATTTAAGGACAATCGTGTTGAGCTTCTAGAAAACGAGTGTTTTATATTAAAAACTCTGCCATGAACTTTGAATAATCATCTGAATGGTTTAGCTTGTAAGTGGTTTATTATAATGTCCATATTAAAGGTGTTTTGGGTTAGATCGCTTAAATATACAAATGTGTCGTTGAAACCCGCCACCACCTGACAAAGCTAAATAGTAAGGGTTGTCACGTAAACAGAACATGCACATTTGTCACTAGTACAGCACACCGGTGTGTTGGAGAGCCAAGCCACAACATTTACAATCTGAGTACGACGTTTCGTCCGTAATTAAAACTAGCTTCATCAGTCGACAGCCAGATTTGGGAAGTCTCACTGTTTTGTTCCTTAAATAGAAGCATAGATGTGTTGACCACGCAGCTGCGCACTTGAACAATGTGGGGGGGGGGGAGCGTGGGATTACTACCTCTATTATGGATGATGTTGGTCCCGAAATCCTACGTGTTAAACTCGTATGTATGTGTTTAATATTTTGGATACATTTTTTTAAATGATAATTGCATTGAATTTGGAGAGATGACCAGCGCCTCGCACCCGTCCAGAGACCTCGTGGGCCTCTATGGTGGCTACGCGCCTTCCCTCCAGGACAGCGGATTCTTTTTTCCGAACTTTACTCGTGGCTGGGGAATACCAAACAACAGGGGCTCGTGAAAAAAAATACTGTTTGTATGTACATGGATCTGTACTTCTGTGTATGTCCAGTCGTGTGTTTATTTACACTCGTTGATGTGGATGTGCACATGCGTGAACGTGTGTGTATAGGTATGTACAATAATTTGTTCGCACATTTGTTTGTGTAGTAGAACGCAATCCCTTTGTACGTCAGACAAAGAATTTAGGGGCAACGTGGTAGGAATGCGCCACCACAACAGAAAACTACAGGAATGAGACTCCCCGCTTGTGGTGCTAAATGAATGAAAACAGCGCCACTGAGCAGACAGAGCCCCGCCCCTACAGCTCGTGAGTGTGACGTGGTGAGTGTGACCAGCGGACTGCCACGATGCTGCCAGGTAAGGGTAAACTTGTGTGATGGAGATGCTTCACCTGAAACTCGCCTCCACACGTGTTCGCTATGAACATTGTAGCAATAAGGGACGATCAGTCATCTTTAAAATAGCAGGTCTTTATTGTTCTGCAAGTATATTAACGTTAAAACTCGTAGAAACACATGCACACTCGTGTGTGAATGTACAACGCTGTATATACAGTCGTGTTTGGATGCACACTCGTGTGTGTATGTCTACTCGTCTGTGTTTTTTATTTAGAAATATGGTAGCAATAACGTACGATCAGTCATGTTTAAAAACAGGTCCTTATTAATCTGCAAAAAAACTCACGTTAATACTCGTATCGAAATCTTTATTAATACGCATGCTATTTCCAATAGAAATTCAACAGTTAAAACAGATTCTTAAAATCAAAAACGTAAACGTCGATTTCCCCTTTGACGTCCTTTTCCACTGAAGCCATTCGTCCAGAAGTCCAAGCCATCAAACACAGGAACAGCGAACGTGCAATCCACGCACACTCTGAAACTTATTATTTGAAGTTAATTAATTTATTACACAATCTTGAAAATTAAAGAACATGTTTAAAATAGTGAGCAAAGTTGTGGTCACAGACTTTCTCCAACTTCAGCTCAACAAGACCACTTAACCACTATAGTAAAATCAGGAATTGAACCACCTCACAACCACTGCACATCACACCACATCAACAAGTAATCCGATAGGACTACAAAGCACCACCTTAACGTGACGAAGTCTAGAATAAACCTCAACACTCAAGACACGGAAATCACAAAACACCACGACAAAATTAATAACAGTATTTTCTGGTGACTGTGAAGATTTTATTTCCGTGAAAATGCCTTCCCACACACAGAGCACTTGAACGGTTTTTCGCCCGCGTGTGTTTTCTGGTGATTGCGAAGAGTTGATTTCTGTGCAAATGCCTTCCCGCACACAGAGCAATTGAATGGCTTCTTGCCCGTGTGTGTTTTCTGGTGACTGTTAAGAGTTGATTTCTGTGCAAATGCCTTCCCACACACAGAGCAATTGAACGGCTTCTCGCCCGTGTGTGTTTTCTGGTGATTGCGAAGAGTTGATGAATCTGCAAATGCCTTCCCACACACAGAGCAATTGAACGGCTTCTCGCCCGTGTGTGTTTTCTGGTGACGGTTACGATTTGATGAATCTGCAAATGCCTTCCCACACACAGAACAATTGAACGGCTTTTCGCCCGTGTGTGTGTTCTGGTGAGTGTGAAGATTTTGTTTCAGTGAAAATGCCTTCCCACAAAGAGATCAATTGAACCGCTTCTTGCCAGTGTGTGCGTGCCGATGTGGAGAGTTTTTCTGCTCCATGTGACTGATTCTTCAGAGCAGAGTAACAGTCGCGGGTGTTGTTGAGAGTTAAAGGCACCCTCTAAGCTGCGTGGATGTCTGGCTCAAATCGCCAAAAAGCAACTCTCACTAACGTCTAACCGCGACACTGTAAGTCGGACTACACACGCGATTACCAGTTTATCCACTAACAAAGACACTTACTTGTTGATGCACGGCGTATCGATGTCCCTGTAACCCGTCTGAAGAGATCGCCACGAACTCTCCCGAAGCAAAGTCCCCAACCAGTCGCCAAGCAATCGTGCTCACCAGGCTGGGTCTCGTGGAAGAAGGGTTATCTGCAGAGCGAGGAGTCGAGCGTCTATCCTCAGCAAAATCCCTCTCGAAATAACCTTGAGGTCTGATTTTAAGCCCCTTATATCTTCGCTCTAGCATCCAAATCCTTTGTTCACAACTTGGCCTATTATGGACTTTGCATTAAATTGTTAATTTTTACGTTAACAATCCGCATATCCAGCAACATAATACGTATGTACATCTCACGCATAATTGTACACTTCCGTTTGAATAAGGATGTGCATCTCCATGCATAATTCCGTGCTTCGTGTTAATTTGCAAATATTCACCCCCCAATGTCCTCTAAACTGCTGCAAGTTTAGAGGATGATAAAGTGACATACAGTCTGAAGTATCAAAATTGGTGATCTCGAGCTTGATTTGGAATAAGATGTGCAAGTTTATACTGTACTGACTTTGTTTTATAAATATATTTAAGGACAATCGTGTTGAGCGGGGTGCTTCTAGAAAACGAGTGTTTTATATTATAATTTCTGCCATGAACTTTGAATAATGATCTGAATGGTTTAGCTTGTAAGCATGGTTTATTATAATGTCCATATTAAAGGTTTTTTGGGTTAGATCGCTTAAATATATAAATGTGTCGTTAAAACCCGCCACCACCCGACAAAGCCAACTACTAAGGATTGTCACGTAAACAGAACATGCAAATTTTTCACTAGTACAGCACACTGGTGTGTTGGAGAGCCAAGCCACAACATTTACAATCTGAGCACGACGTTTCGTCTGTAATTAAAACTAGCCTCATCAGTCGACAGCCAGATTTGGGAAGTCTCACTGTTTCGTTCCTTATATAGAAGCATAGATGTGTTGACCACGCAGCTGCGCTCTTGCACAATGTGGGGGATGGGGGGGATTACTGAGGGAATGTACATTACGCGTGTGCATTATGCGAGCCCTTTGAACTTGTCCTTCCTGTCTATTCTGTTTATTAAAATAATTTGCTAATATTTAACCTGTGAAAATAATCACAAAACGTTGTTATCCTGTTACACTGCTGTGTGTATGAACATGCTCAGTGTAGTGGTAGTGTAGTGGTAGTGTAGTGGTAGTGTAGTGGTATAGTAGTGGTAGTTTAGTGTTAGTGTAATGGTAGTGTAGTGGGGATACGTGTCAGTGTTAGGTGTAAGTACTTTTTTCTTGAAATCAACGCAGCATCAAGTACTTCTTAGCAGCACTTTCAGGAAATAAGAGGAGTGAAGTGCTACGCTGAGTCTTCTCCGAGACTGCTATTAACGATATACTACTCGGGGAGCAACGATTGGTTTATCCAAACCGCCAGCATATGACACTGCCGTACGCATCACGCGTAGACCTCGGTGTAGCGCGCGCCAAAACTGCACAGGGTTCCTATTGGGGAAAGTGCGACTGAACGACAAATCACTGAGAGCGACTCCCGTACTACTTACTGATTACCGCCGCCAGTATACCTTGCAGTTACTCTAGCTGCTCCTCTCGTTAGTCGGTTGGTTCGACCACCGGAACATGGACTCTCTGCCACCCCAGCGACTTCAGTCATTTAGTATAAACCATAGAACCCATCCTTTGAGGGCTAACTAACTGGCCGTGCAACGTGCTCCTACAGGCGGGTAGCACCTCACCAAAGATTTTATTAGATTAGCCGCACGCGCACCCTATATTGCTGTCTCAAGATTTACGGCGACAGGAACACCAATTGACTTAATCAAAACTCCAATTGCGCAAAATACGTGGCCTATCCCACGATTGAGATGAATGGACGACATACCAATTTTTAACTTTCTTTGATCCAAGCGGTCTGTTCGAAGTGAGACAGCCTTGGGGGTTTGCGCGGAAAGTCGCCCTGCTCAACATTACAGATCTATATTTCCACGGACCTCTCTGTAATCGTCCGAACGGGGCGCCGTCGGAACTGTTTCACCGATCCAATATCTTAGATTCCTTTGATGATGCTTAAGTTCAGGTGGTCATCGAAGCGTGCCCCACCGGCCTCTATTGAGATTAGGGAATTACGGTTTCCGCGTCACACACTGGATATTAAGTTCCTTGCCGCTCTGGTTTTTGAGCGCAGGCGCGACACTCAACAGGGCAAGTCCGCGCGAGTCTCGGCGTTTTTTTTCCCACCACGGCAATGTCAAGTGCACAATTGCTTGGACCGGATGGACAAAGCAATTTTGTTCGTCCTTCGATCACGGGTTGGTTTGGCGCAGCAAGGTGGATAATATGCAATCTCTAATGTGCCACTTACGACATTTTGTTGTCCCATATACGTGGGCTTACTGTATGAGACAGCGCTGATTCTGCCTCGCCTTCCCGCATGTCAACCACCTTAACCGAATGAGCTCCTATGATGACGTAACCTATAACTATTTATGTGCCGTTCACCGTACGGGTCCAACATAACCCTCTAGAATATGAAAGTCGGTGCATAAGTCTACACAGCTGTCTTAGCACCTTCTAAATCGGCCGACGAGACTGGAATCCATGGTCGAAGATAGCCGGTTGTCTTGCATTGCAAGGCATGTCCGACAGACAGTGCGGAGTGTAATTTGTTCTGGCCGTTGTACAGCGCCGTTGACTAGATCCAGCGCTGCGTGGGGCCGAGCCTCTTTTGTGTTGGATTCGTACTTGCCGCGCACGGCCATAGTTTATAATGGCGGTACAGCAGATGCCTCTATAGAGGTGTTGTAAGGACCCGCGAGTACACCGCCTACGTAGGTAGTCATGCTCCCGTTTGCGTTCTCTATATTTACGACGGAATACAACCTCCTAATAGCGGTCCGAATCCGTGCGCCATTGACTCTATTACCGCTGACCAACCTTTCTGAGCACCGGAAGGATAATTTAGCGGCTCTTGGCGTGACCATGACAGTAGTATATTCTTCCAACCCTAGCTTACTTCCAGCGTCAACATGCCATTCTGGGCTCCTGAATCTCGTGCTGGCATACGCGACAACGGTACCAATGAAAGGAAAACCCTAGTGCAGCTCTATTTCGGATGCGGTGCCATGGAGACCAACTTGAACACCTCTGGACAGCAAGTTGCGGGCCAAGGGAGTATCGCAGCTCTGCGGAGAGGTCTCCACCCAAAGGGGCCGCGTAAGCGCTTGTATAGAATTCTCTGAGATAACACCCCCGACCAAACGCATAATCGCAGAATGGGAACCCCGAGATTTGTTGCCAACGCATTCTGTGCCGCGCTGGCAAAGCGCACGCAAATCACTAAAGGATGATTTCAACTCATCCACTATTGTTTCCGTTCGGGTACGCTAGAAATCTGCACCTACTTTCGTGACCCGACGATTCGTCGAACGAGCCGACAGGTATACCCTTATGCTGGGGACATAGTACGCTACCCACCTGGACCATCGCGAGTGTAGCTTATTCATTCTATTAATTGCGTGTCGCTAGCTTTTTACTTCATCTGTTGTCAGCTAATTTCTAAATGTTGCCGGAGATTAGCTTACTCGTAGAGCTAGTAAACATTCCACTGCCTGCTAGTCCACGGGGCATAAACTGCGCAACGGGGCCGTCTTAAATAGGGGATAAACTAATCCCATCTGAGGGGTAGATAGCAATCAGTAGCATGAGCGGTCCGAATTTGAGGCTCGTCTCCCTATCACCAGCAGACATTATCACACTACGGGGAGGAAGCCATTTCAATGTTTTATTACTCGTAAATCACCGGAGAAAAAGCACACATCCGGGGGGCCAAATATTAGCACAGCAATTGACGGTCTGCACTTATGGTGTTATGGAAGTAGTTGTTTGCTCTGGCCGGGAAGTCGCTACACAAAGTCAAGGGATTGGGTGGCAAAGGGAACTAATTTGTAAAAGTGATCAGAAAATGTCGCAAGAAACCGGATTGTGTGCTTATACCTGCTCACCATAAGTATGAGTTTCTGTATAGCAACAAGGTCTAATTCTTTGGTACTATCAAATAGTAGGTTACACCGAGTCATGGGAGAAACCGAGAAACTTGAAGCCGCGCCCTGAGGCCAGGCAGCCTCTCAGCCTGTGCGTAAGTGGCTGAGAGTGTACGCAATCGGAAGGAATGAATCGTATGGTTGACCATAAATGTTGACCTGGGCCTCGAGGGGTGACCTGCTTAATCACAATGTAGCTATGAACTCTGCTGTTGAGACCTGGTCCGGTGCTGTAGTATAAAGCTATGCATGGTGCACGAGATCTGTCGATGCTTGTTCCGCATATGGCTGCTCAACCTCCTTGTTGGAATAGCTTGAAAATTTTGTAGTACATAAAACGTGTTGTGAACATTATTTGCAATTATTAGCACATACCCTCTCATCGGGTTTACATGATCTGATAAGTTCTTGAATCCTGCGGCATTCACGTCGATCGCGTCTTCCGAATGTGCGGCTAGCTGTCTTAGAAAGCGATTAATAAAAGTCGTCTTAAGAGATTAGGGGTGCTGGGGTAAGACTTGCGTGGCGCGATTAGCACAAAACGCACCTGTGGCAGCCAAGAGAGGGTTGCTGATTTACCCCAATCTTGCCCGACGTGTACGACACATTCTTTCATGAGGGCCCCTGGGAGTGGGTCGCCCGAGTCAGAGTAAAGCAGCCTCGCGGCCTTCTCCAACCTGTCACGGCTATGGTCCGCTATTCAGCATTACCCAATATCGTATTAAAACGAGCCCTCAATTGACATGTGCGTTAAGGATCCCTGGTTTGGACTAGCAATCGCGTGGAATGTGGGAACGGATTAAGAGTTC